>NC_056729.1:1679436057-1679736057 GCF_019279795.1 Protopterus annectens
GTATTACAGGAGCATAGCCATTCTTAAGTAAGATATTCCTTTAGGAGTTGTTTGAAGCTATGACTATCTGTATTTTTTTAGGATATTCTGGGGCAATAGGTTCCACTGTTTGACTACTTTAAAGGAGAAGAGAGAGTCACCAAATAGTTATGGGACTTAGTTACCTTAAGTATAAGTTTATCAGATGATCTAAGGGTCCTGGGGTTGGTATTTAGTTGCACTAGGTTGGAGGGTGCAGGGCAGTTTTCAGGTTTGTAAATAATGGAGTGGGCAGTGGTGAGCTGTTTGATAACAGACTGGGAGATTCAAGCCAGTGTAGTTTTTGACGAGCAATGCAATGATGGTTCTTGTTGGGTACATTAGCAGCAACTTTTGCTATTTTATTATAGCAGGAATCAAGAAGATGTAAATCAGACATGCACAGGTTAGTGAAAAGTTGAGAACAGTAGAGGAGAGTAGATAGGAGGTGCGATCTGACTGTGGCTAGTCTGGCATTTTGAGTAAGGTAAGGTTTGGCCCTATATAGTGCTCCACGTTTGATGTGAACTTTCTTAATTGTGAGTGATATGTGTTTATTGAATGTTAGGTTGTTGTCTGTTGTAACGCCAAGTAGTTTTTTGTGGTTAACTGGTTCTATTATAGTGTCATTAGTGGAGTAGATGGAGAGAGGAGGTTGGTTTGTTTTGGATTGCCTGTTGGAGAACATCATTAATTTTGTTTTGTTTGGGTTTAGGATGAGTTGAAGTTCATTTAGGTAATTTTCAATATCTAGAAACGACTTTTGCAGTTTATCTTGGAGTTCTGGGGTGTGGGAGCAGAGCAAATAAAAGTAGTGATGTCAACATACTGAATGATAGAAGCGGATTTAGTGGCAGTGTTTAGACTATTTGTGAATAGAATAAAAAGGAGAGGGCCAAGGATGGAACCCCAACAGAGACTGGGAGGAGTGTGTAGAGTTTATTATCCCATTTAGTTGCCTGTTGTCAATTAGTAAGGCAGCTAAAGAAGCAGTTGAGAGCTATAGAGTTAAGGTTGAAGGAGGCTAGAGTGTTGAGTAGTAGTTGGTCGTACACTGTATCAAAAACTTTGGATATATCAAGGAATATAGTAGAGACTAGTTGTCCATTATTTTTGAGGAGGTTGATGTAGTTAATGAAACTTATGAGGGCTGTAGAGGTACTGTGTTTTGGATGGAAGATGTGCGGTGAACTAGATAAGAGATTATTTGTAGTGAGGTGGTCTAGGAGCTGCTTATGGATACATTTCTCTAAGATGTTGGCTAGGGGTGAGAGAATAACAATGGGTTGATAATCAGAGGGGTCTTTAGAAGGGCCTTCCTTGTGTAGGGGGATGATATGGGATATATTCCAGAGTATGAGGACATATTGTTCTATGATGGCTCAATTGATTAGGGTAGATACGGGATAGGTGATGGAGCTTGCAGCAGTTTTTAAGAAGTCACTAGGGAGTTGGTTAGCTGCTGGACAGGCAGGTTTTAGTTTTGATAGGAGTTTTTTGATGTAAGAGGTTTGTATGGGTTTAAAAGAGAAGCAGTTGGGTTTAGAGTTAATGGAGTTAGGCACTGTAAGTGTTTGGCTAGATTTGTTGTTTAGAAGTGAGGTGATAGTTGTGATGAAATGAGACTTAAATTGGGATGCTAAGTATTCAGTGCTATTTGTTGAAGATGGTGCATGGGTAGAAGATGTGCCAGGGTTGAGGAGGTAGTTAATGTTTTGCCAAAATATTTGTAGGTTATTTGTGTGTTTTTGCTGACAGGCTAGAAAATAAGAGTTTTGTCCGATAATATTTGTTTTTTAGGTTCCTTAGTTGTTTGTAAGAGGTGAGGTTTTCTGAGGTTTTGGAGGTTTGATAAGCAGTCCAGGTTCAATCCCTTTGTTTAATAAGAGATTTAGCATCTTTGGTTGTCCAATGTAGGTTTTTGTCTTTGGAGCATAATTTTCTTGTTGGAGAGAGGTTGTTAAGGATGTTGAGGAAGGTATCATTATAATATTGCAAAGCTTGGTCTAGGTGTAGTGATTTTAAAGGTGGCCAGTTGCAGTTCTGAAGCAGGGGAATTTAAGATGGTAGGGAAAAATTTTCTTTTGTTGTGTATGTGTTTGAAAATGACATTACAGAGGGAGGGAATACATTTCCTTAGCAGAAAGGTAGGACAGTGATCACTGAGATAATCAGGGAGGCACCCAGCCTGGTGGGCAAGGTTGGGCTTATTGGTTAGTATCAGAATAGATTCTTTCTTAGTGTGTTTATCGATTCTAATGGGAGAGTTTATAGTTTAGATGAAATTGAATAGATTGATAAAATTGAAGGGGCTGTAAGATGAGCAGGAGAGCCAGTCCAAGTTGAAATCACCTAGCACTACAGTTTCTTGTTTGAAAGTAGAGGATGCCCAGGATAGGAGACTTTCAGTGGTAGGTAGATTATTTCCTGGTGGTAGGTAAGAGGTAATAATTATGATGGTTTTATGTGGCTTTACTTCAAATCGGGTGGTTAGGATTTCTGCTTCTGATAGATCTGGGGGAGTACAGATTAAGTTTTCAATTTTGAGGACATTTTTGTACATGATGGCAATACCTCCACCATGCATGTTCAGCCTAACTTGTCTAAAAACAATATAATCACTAGTATTTTCTCATCTTTAATGTGGGGTTTTAGCCATGTCTCAGTAATAATTATTATATCAGGAGTGTAGGTAGTTAGGGCTACATGAAATTCACTATTTTTTTTGTGATACTTCTGAGGTTAAAATTGGTTATGAGTAAGTCTAATTTGGAATTTTTTAGGGGAGGAAGGTGACGGGTAGTATTAGTAGATGTTGTGGGTGTTATCAGGTGGGGTGGGAGTAGCTGTGTGGGCCCTGGGTTAGGATGTATGTCAGCTTGGAGTTTGATTTCTGTTAGTGAGTGTAGAAGAGAGAGTTTGAGCTTGGATATTAGTTGAAAGAAATCTGGATAGGAAGGAGGATTGGCGGTATGGACATATTTATAGTGGAACAGTAATATGTTAGAGTTAGTGTAGAGATTAGAACAGATGTGAAAACGCGCATTTGGTTTTGTATAGTATGTAATAGTGGGGAGTGTAGGAGTGGCTATTCTTATCTATCAGCACATAATGCATCAGTACAATTTTCCATTTTCCTAACTACTGTTCCTGAAAAGGTGCAAGTTCCTCCTCCTTCTTACCCTCTGTATAATATCACTCTTTCCTTATTTATTTATTTAACATTTGTTAACCGAGAAAGTCCGACTTGGAATGAAGCCAGTTTTCAATGGAGGCCCAGGAAGAAATGCTCCAGACTCATGTCTTTGCAATGTGGGAGGAAACCAGAGCACCAGGAGGAAATCCACATGAATGCAGGGAGGAAATGCAGACTCCGCACAAAAGGCACCCCAGCCAAGAATCGAACCGGAGAACCTCTTGCTGTGAGGTGACAATGCTACCGCTGCTCCACTGCGCTGTCTGTTATTCTGTCTGTATGTCTGTTACAAACAATGCACTTTTTATAGGGAAAAGTATCTTAATTATCTAATATAGAGGCATACTCTGCCAAACAATTAATATATTTCATATTTTCCATGTATTGTAAAAGTCCTTCTTCCTTAACATAGTCTATCTTGTTTTTTTTTTTTTTAACTTAAAGTTACTCACCAATCTGTCCATGAAGTATAAAAACCTTATATAGACAAATCCTCCTGTAAAAACTCGCCCACCTCTCTCATCTCACTATCAGCTCTATAGAGGTCTGTAAAACATTTAAGACTCACAAAAAGGAGTATGACCTCAGTATTTGCACTAAAAACAGGCCATACATACAGACGAGAATACTCCTACAACATGTGTACCTCCTTGATACTCGTAAGAAAGGAAAAACAGAAATAGATTTATTTTTAATGTCTTCCCTGCATATATGTATACAACCTGGCCTTCTCCAGCAATAGGTCCCTCAAATGCAAAAAAAATCACAGCAAATCCGAATATTCTTATTGAAATAAAAAATGGGTTAGGTTTCTCTAAGAGCTCCACTCTTTAGAAATAATCAGTGTAAGTGTGTAAAACTGAAGAACATGTCCTTTAAGTTGACTCCTATGATCATTACCGTACCAGGCCTAACAATCCAGACATCTAACACCAGTATCTTTAAATAAACAATTCCCCAAACCTTTCCAACCTAAAGACCAAAAAATATTCCCACCCCACAATATCTCAAACTGCTCTCTCTTGTCCCTGAGGAGGTGTCGTAGTTCCTACGAATGTATTGTAGTTTAAATGTGGACACCATGTATAAATAACCAACATACGCATATTACTTATGCTGTTAACATTGACAGAGGATAAAAATATTATTTGTCCCCTTACTTTTAACTTTTTTCAACATTTGTCTAAACTTTTTCTTATGCTTCTGTACTCTACAACCAATAGAACTAACAATTTCCCTAACACCCATCTCACAATATTCCAGACTATGCTGTACCTTACTCTCAAATCTTAAGGGTTCATAAGGATTACTAGCAAACAGAAAATTATCAGGAGCAACTACAAAAGTATTAATAACATTTACTACAAAATAATATTTTCCACTTAATTTTGGCAGCATAGGTATAAAGATTATTAGGCATATGTTTAGCAACAGATTCTTAAAACTTATCACAATTAAACAGAAATGTCTCCAGATTACAAGTCTGCTTGTGTTTCTTAAGCTTTTCTTATCCTATTGATTGCATCTTTTAAATGGACACATACTAATCACAAGATATCCAACTTCCTGCAGAGATGGGGAGGGCAAAGCTTGGGTTTGCCTCAATTACAGAGAATGCCTCTATAATAATTAATGATATAGACAATGAGTAAGTACATAATAGTATTATCTCTTATATGTAATGATACCCAGACCTCACAAACTTCATTCCAAATCCCACCGGGCATCAACATTTTAACACATTCAGAAACACTGTGGCACTATCCCATTTAAGTACAGTTTCATATCATCTTTAGTGAATCCTTCCAGACTAAACAGCAAAGCAACTCTCTTCTTAATCTGAAATAATAATTCAGAAATAGCATAGTGGGCTCATGATAGTTAGAATGTCAGCAGAAAATAAGCCAGCAAATTTTCAGACAAATGTATAATGGATTGGATATCAATCACAGAGAAGTTAAGCAGTTTAATAACATGATCTTAGAGTTCATACCTGACATTTCTAGAGGGTCTTTTGACTTAGCAGTGTAACTGCAAACTTATGTCTGCAGCATTAGGAATCTTCAATTTAAGGATCTGCTTCCCAAATCCCATTCTGTCTTTATTTCTTGAACCCCCCCCCCCGCTGCTTCATTAGAATTCCTTTCCATTTTGAATTATAACCTTCTGCTTGTGTTATGTATCTGAAATTTAAGTGTGTAGCCCTAAAATATCCCTTCAAATCAGATAATCCTAAACCACCTTGTTCTATTAGAAGGCTGATCTTATCCTACTTAACTGTCTCCTCTTCTCCTCAGAGATAAACTCCTTAATTTTTTTATTAATTATTAACCATAACTTCTCTGTTTGATAAAAATATGCCTGACCTGTATATAAAACTAAAGGGACCAAAAAAAATTTCACAGCTTGTATCTTACTAGCCATATCCATAACCAAAGGCTTCCAGCTTCTCAGTTTTTGTATTATCTTTTGTTTAGTCTCTTCTCGTGTATGCTTCACTGCCATAACAAAAGCCTTTTTAATCCATACTCCTAAATTCATTTTATCATTTCCCCATAAATATGAGTATTGCTGAAACAATTCATGTGTGGGTACATAATTTGGGTCTATATCATTTGAGCGAACGCTTAATTGAGCAAATCACTATTTGTCAATCTGAATTAAGCAAATGCTCGGTTAAGTAAATTTTTCCCATGGAAAGGACATGGTTGGCCATCATCAGGTAGTTGCCCCTTTTCCCACTGTAGTGTGATCTCAGAATTGGTATATTTAGTTAGGGTGGGTGTGGGGGGCCCCCACATTGGGAGGTGTGGGAATGAAGTCCCCAGCTTTGCAGAGTTTTAAATTTAGTGTTGTTTGTTCCAATCGGTGGGTGGGCAGCTGTTTTTTTCACCCGGGAAACTTTTCCTTTAACCGAGCATTCGCTTAATTGAGATTTCACTTAATTCAGTTTGACAAATAGCAATTCACTCAATTAAGCGTTCACTCAAATGATATAGACTCCATAATTTATGGCTCTAGCCTTTGTTTTATCTTCATTAATTGTATAGCCCATAAAGGCTTGAAACTATCTCAGAATCTTTCACAATACTGAGATGTCCTTTTCTGTATTTATTAGGTATGAAATAATAGTATCTGCAAATAAAGCTGACTTTTCTAGATTACCATACCAATTATATCCTTTAATTTCCCTTATTTTCTTTGCTAATGGCCCTAAATATAAAGCAACTAACAATGGGGAAAGAATACATTCCTGCCTGGTTCTTCTATTTGAACACAACCAGAGAGGGACCCTCCCACTTTAATTCATATCTCCAATCCTTCACATATCCTCCTAATTAACTTTATTATTGTATCAGGAAGTTTTCTTTGCATCAAGACACATTAACATCTGTGCTCTTTTCTTACATTCTACTTCCCTCTGTATCATTATTGCTCTATTAATGTTGACAAATGTTTGCCTTCCCTCCACAAAACCACATCTTTGCCATTCTTTTAGTTATTATAGACATAAACACTTTATAATCATGATTTAAAATTGAAATGAGGCTATATGAAGCTGGGACTGAAGGGTCTTTGCCATCTTTAGGTAACACAGCCACCACAGCATTCTTTCAAGATGTTGATGATTCCTCACTTTTAAAATACTGTTAAACAAAATTTCTAGATCTTTATCACTTTCTTCCCTTCTAATTTCCAAATTTCCACAGGAATACCACCTGTTCCTGCAGACTTTCCTGAAGATTATATATCACTGTTTTTATCTTATCACCTCCTGTCTTATCTGTTAATTGCTGAGCCTCATCTACCATAAATATTTCCAATTGTACTCTTTCTTGATTTCATATCTCTGCTTTATACAAATTTCCATAATATTTCTGGAATATCTCTAAAGCTTCTCCAGGATCTTTTGGTTATTCTTCTTGTTATAGTTTACCTTACTGTTAGAAGTATGAAAAGCAGAGTCCCTTTCTGCTTGCGGACTCACTTTTTATTAGATAAACTTTTTTATTTCAACATAGCATATTCTGCATCAAAAAATGACTTTGATCCTCCAGGAAGACAGCTGGATACAGCAGCTTGAATCTCACAGCTGCTTCTTGACATTTCTGATTGCTGGGATACATTTTCTTCTCTTCTGACTGGTGTACAGTGAACAATCATTTTCTACAAAAAAACTGCTGTCTCCAGTGTTTAATACTTTGCCCTTCTGCCACAGTTTTGTCAGGATCAACTCTTTCTGCTGGTATGATTGCATCTTTACTAATATAGGTTGTTTTCTCATGGTCAGATTTGGAGCATACACTTGATATGACCTTTCAATTAACAGTTAACAAATTCTGCTCTGGAATACCAGTCCAGTTGCCTATTTGTGCTTTCATAAAATTAGTACAGTCTGTTCCTTCCATTCTCTCTGGTGTAACAGAACATCTCATGTTTTCTATGTGCATGCTGTCTTCTAACTGTACTATTTTTTAACCAGTTCTTCTTAAGAAACCTCATATTCAGCCAGCTTTTTCTTCACGTCAGCCTCTGATTTTCTGCAGTTTTATCAGTTCATCTGTACAACTAATTAAAGCTTATTTTATTTTTCCATCCTTTTGTTGTTTGAATTGATATATTCCTTCAATGTTTAATTATTTTAATCACCTCTGAGTACATTCAGTTTATTTTTTCATGTAAATTACCGGAAGCCATCTCTTCAACCAGAGCTGAAGCTTGAACTTCTTTTTGCTGATCTGCAGAGTGCTTCCCAAACAGTGCTTTCGCTTCACATTTTCTAGCTGATTTTATTTCAGGATTTCCAAATTTCTTCTTTGCTGGCATCCAGGCAGTGCATTCACTAGCCAGTTACTGAATTTTACAAACATTTTCAAAGTCTCTCCTTTTCTCAGTTTCTATTTTCACACAGGGAGAGGTAAAGTTATGCTGTTGGTCAATGTACAACCATCTTGGGAGTCCATCTTCCTCTAAACTTATTATAAATAAGTCTTCCACAAATATTTCCATTTGTGCTGTTTTTTATTTCCACATTTCCCTGCTTTATACAAATTTTCATAAAATTTCCAAAATATTTCTAATGCCGCTACAGGATCTCTGGTTAGTTTTCTTGTTACAGGCTCCCTAAATTTGGCAACAGCCTTTTCTACTTTTTGTTGCCTAAGTCACTGTATAAAAGTTTTTGCACCACAGAGTTATTATTTTATTTATTTATTAATTTATTGGTTGACTGACATTTGTATACCGGGAAAGCCTGACTGGGTAATGTTGTGGAAATTATAAAATTAAGAAATTATACTCTGACATTATAAGAAAAGCAGATGACATTTTATTTCTGTAATAAACAACAGCAATTCTACTTTCCTATTTGTAAATAGGGAAGTATTATTTTTTAACTGTCATACTGTCAGTCTGAAAGAATGCTTAACTAGTAATGTTAAGTTGTCTATCTTGCCTTCATTCTTGCTGGTTGGGATCGGAGCTGATCCTCGGCTCTGACTCGGCCATCTTCAAAAGCTCGAGAGCTGCTTACTGGCTCGAGGCCCCCCTATATCCCATGATGCCTGGCGCTAGATACCCAGATCTTGTTTGCCGCTTCTGCTGCAAGGTTGTTCTACTGGCTCAGGTTGTATAAAACTTTATTATTATTGTATTTTTCTTGTCACAAAACTGTAAGTTTTTAGTGTAGAATTAGTCGTTAGATAAAACTGTTGTATTGTAGTTAGTTTTCTCCAAATCCTGATTACTTCTCCTCAAGAAACTCATTTAAGTTAGAGAGTTTCCCTCCCCCCCCTTCTCTCCCTTTCCTTACCTCAGAAAGGTTTTTCTGTTTTAGTTAGATGATAACCTTTTCTCTCTATCTCTTTAAAAAAAAAAAAATAATAATATATATATATATATATATATATATATATATATATATATATATATATATATATATATTTTGTTTTTTTTTTTTTTTTCCTTAGTATCACTGTTAGTGTTTAGTGATAGTCATCTATAGTGTTTGTAGTAGTTTTTGGTTGTGGTAGCTGTAGTTTACAATTTTTAGTGGTTAGTACTTTAACCTTTCTATGTGTGTTTCTTGTCCTTGGTTTTCCTCCAGGATGTCCAAGAATCCTAAGCCGTCCGAATTCAAGAAGTCTGACTTATGCTGTCAGAAGATGTGTCTGACAGATGGTCACACTTCTTGTGTTTATTGTCTGGGCGCCGTGCACATGCTGAACTCTTGCTCGATTTGTCATGCTTTCAGTCCAAGAGTCTTGCAGGAGCGCAAAAACAAATTGATCTTGAGGGGTTTGCTTAAGCCCCAAGATTCACTGGCGAAGGCTCAGCCCGTGAACTCTTCCAGGCCACCTAAACCTTCGGCTCCCAGTTCGGAGCTGTTGTTGGGTGAAGCCATACCATCCATCTCGGCTCCGGCTGGAACCGATGTTCCTCTCTCCCAGTTGGCTCTGACACATTCTTCGGAGCTGTCTGAGAGTCGAAAAAGATCCAGGTCTCCTTCTCTGGAGTCGATACATTCGGCTCTGAAATCGACTCTGCTGCAGTCAGAGCATAGTCATCACTCATCCCACTCTTCTCGGTCCTCAAGACTTTCGGACCATGACTTGGAAAGAGTGGTCAGTAGGCTGCTAAAATTGCAGGCCCTAGCCAAAATGTTGTCCAGCCCCCCTCATCAGGTGTCGGCTCCGTCCATGTCTGTAGATATTCCTCCTCCGACTCATCCTATGAGCTCGGAGCCGGAGTTCATTGGGGTTCGAGTCGTGGAATGGTCGGCTCCGATACCTTCTCCTTTGGTTCCATTGTCGGCTCTGATCCCTTCCATGGTACCGTCCCTGGAGGGATCTGGGTGCCGAGACTCCCTCGTCGGCTCCGAGGGGGCGAGTGCATCGGACCCTTGTCTGACCCCGCTCTCCCCCTCGGGGCTTCGACTCAGGTGAGCTCGGCTCTCACATCTGCCTCGGAGCCATCCCCCTCGGTGCGGAGAGGGGTTCTGGTTTCTTCAGAACCAGAGCCCTCTCTGTGTCTGGGCAGGGATGCCTTTGAGGTGATGAGGAGTGTACTGGCCCCGAGTCAGTCCCACGATTGATCCCATTAGCTCCTCCCCCTAGGGTGCCTGCGTCAGCCTCTGCCCCTCTTCCAGACCCCAAGCATGGGGTTTCAGCACTCCAGGACACCCCTTTGGGTGTATCCTCCTCTTCCAAGGCCTCCCCTGATCATTCAGAGGAGCCACTTCGCAAGTGGAAATGCAAGAGGAAGCATGTTGACTCCCCCGAGTCTGTCACATCAGATACCGACTTAGAGGAGTTGGAAGGGTCCCCATGATCCCCGTCTGAAGATGTCTCCTTCTCAGACATCCTTGAGATGCTTAGGCAGAGGGGGAACTGGACTGCCCTAAACCCTTCCGAGGATGAGTCGGTATTCCTGGATGCATTTGGATCCCAACCTTCCACCTCCTGGGTGTCTCCGCCTTTCGACCCACTGATGTCTGTGGTGGCTTGGAAGGCATGGTCAGCTCCAGACATAGTGGAACCAACCCCTAGAAGACCTGCCAAATTTATCACTGCACCACAGGACAAAGAGTTCTTGACCAACGGTGTCCCCGTTGATGCCATGGTGGTAGCGGCGGCCACAAAGAAGGAGTTGGCAGAAACTTCTTCATCTGTCCATCCCCCTAACAAGGAGTCCAGGACAATGGACAGATATGGGAAGCGGATGTTCTCTTCAGTGACCTTTTCCATGAGGTCCCTGAATTACCTGTGCCACTTTACCCATCTTCAGAGGGATCTTCTGAAAGAGGTTGGAGATACCCTCCAAGATCCATCAGCTGAGGGGGCCCAGGCTAAGGCAGCCTCCCAGCTGGTGACTCTTAATTCAGTGGTAAACTCCTCCATGAGGGTCATTTCATATGCAGCGGATGGTGTGAGTAGAGCTGCAAGCACAGGCGTTGCCCTAAGGAGGCACGCTTGGATGCGGCTATATAACTTTGTAGAACCTTTAGAGTATCTTTCACCAACACCCCTTTTGATGGTTCCTCTCTCTTTGAATCACAGGTGAAGGATACCCTTACCAGGTGTGAGCAGGAAGGCAAGACTCTCTCTGCCGTAGGAGTCCATTTTTCCACTCCTTCCAGACCATATCCCAAGGGCCAAAAGAGTGGAAAGATGTGGTTCCAGAAATCCCAGGGATCATTGCCGGATATACGTGGTGAGTTCCCATCGAGGGGCAGAGGAAGGAACAATAATAGACACCGCCCTCGTGGCAGAGAGGGACTGCAAAATCAGGGCAGCAGAGAATCCTTCTCTGAGAAGCCCTTCCAGCATCCCTGAAGGGTTTCCCAGCTGCCCACCTCTGGAGGCAGTCGGGGGAAGATTATCGCTGTACCAAGAGCCTGGCAAGACATAACACAAGACAAATGGGTACAGTCCTTTATATCCGGAGGCTACCGAATTCCCTTTGTTCGCACCCCCTTAAGGTCAAACAAGTCCCTTCCAGACATTCCACCCAATCTAAGGGACCAAGCAGTTCAAGAAGTCTCAAAACTGTTAAGAAAAAGGGCCATCCAGCAAGTCCCAGCAGACCAAAATGGATCTGGAATTTACTCAAGGTTCTTTTTGGTACCAAAAAAGACAGGGGACTGGAGAACCATTCTGGATCTCAGCAGACTGAACAGGTCTGTACAAAGAACGAAGTTCCAGATGGTCACGCTACAGTCCATTTTGCCCTTCCTGGGTCAGGACAATTGGATGTGCTCTATAGATCTTCAGGATGCGTACTACCACATCAAAATGGACAGATGCTCCAGAAGATTCCTTCACTTCCAGCTGGGAGCCAGCCATTATCAGTTCAGAGCTCTGCCCTTTGGTCTCACCACAGCCCCCAGGGTGTTCACCAAATGTATGGCAGTAGTTACCGCTCACCTGAGATGGCAAGGATTCCAGGTGTTTCCATATCTAGATGACTGGCTCCTCACTGCTACCACCAGGCATCACCTTCTGCGAGCCAGAGACTGCACTATCGACACTTGCTCCAGGCTAGGTATCACAATAAATTTCGAAAAGTCTGCATTGTTGCCCTGTCAATCTATCACCTTTATAGGTGCAAATTTAAATACCAAAGACATGTCAGCGAGCCTCCCACCAGACAGGGTATTAGTGATTTGCCAGCATGTGAAGATTTTATTAGCATGCAAAAGAATTCAAGCCAGGTTTGTCCTTCAAACTCTGGGTCTCATGGCAGCAGCGATCATACTTGTCCCTCTAGCTCGTTTTCACATGAGGATTCTCCAGTGGCTTCTTTTCACCCAATGGTCCTTCCAGCAGCTTCCCATGTCTTACATGATTATGATCACACAAGCATGCAAGAAGCACCTTGCGTGGTGGATGGTCTCCACATTAGTGCCCCATGGCAGACCATTTGTACTCCACCCTCCAGTTGCTACGGTGACCACGGACGCCTCCCTGATCGGGTGGGGGGGCATTATCAAGGCA
Organism: Protopterus annectens; assembly: GCF_019279795.1. Lineage (NCBI taxonomy): Eukaryota > Metazoa > Chordata > Ceratodontiformes > Protopteridae > Protopterus > Protopterus annectens. Next base: position 1,679,448,766 of record NC_056729.1, read on the forward strand.
GAACATTCCAAGGCACCTGGCAACCAAACGAGTATCATCTGCACATAAATGTCTTGGAGATGAGGGCCGTGCTCTTAGCATTGAGGGCTCTTCAGGACTCTCTTCCTACCGGGACCATTGCAATTGAAACGGACAATATGTCTGTAGTGTGGTACATCAACAAGCAGGGCGGAACCAGGTCCTACCCCCTATGTCGAGAAGCACTCAGACTCTGGCAGTGGGTGATCTCTTCCCAATGGTTTCTGATTGCAACGCACATCCCTGGGAGGTCCAATGTCATAGCAGACAGGCTGAGCAGAGCAATTCTCATACCTCACGAGTGGTCTCTAAACCAGGTAGTTGCAGACCAAATCTTCCGCAAATGGGGCCAACCTTGCTGCGACCTTTTTGCAACTCCCTTCAACAGCAAGTGCAGCAATTTCTTCTCTCTCCTTCCACTTCCCGGGCATTCCCCCAGAGACGCTCTAGTCCACGATTGGCCTCAGGGACTTCTTTATGCATTCCCTCCTTTTCCCCTAATCCTGAAGCTAATTCAGAAAGCTACCGTATTGGGCTGCAAAATGATCCTCATTGCTCCTTACTGGCCTTGACAAATATGGTTCCCATTCCTGCATCGCTATCTTCTCGAGCAGCCTTGGACTCTGGACCTAGTTCCAGACCTCCTGATTCATCAATCAGGCAGGCTGCACCAATCCCTACACTCTCTCCAGCTCACGGCTTGGTTGCTCCACTTCCAACTTTAGCCAGGCTTCCAGATATCTCCCCCTCTGTGCGCAAAATCATTTTGTCATCACACAAGTCTATGACTAGAAAAACTTACGCTAGTAAGTGGAAACGTTTTTCTTCCTGGGTAGAGGCTAAAAGTATAGACCCCTTTTCAGCCCCTGTACACCACATTTTGGAATTTCTTGCGGAACTCTTCCATGCTGGGTCCGCTTCCGCTACAATTAGAGTTCAGTTAGCTGCAATTTCAAATTTTCACATTGGCCTGTCGGTAAACAACATCATGTCTCATAAGCTATATAAAGCCTTTCTCAAAGGAACCACTTTGCTCAGGCCTCCAGTGAGAGATCCTCCACCACCGTGGGATCTAAATTTGATTTTAGCTTCTCTAATTGTCCCCCCTTTTGAACCTGCAGCTTCTTGTTCCTTGATGTTCTTATCTTGGAAGACCCTTTTTCTGGTAGCTATTACTTCAGCCAGAAGAATTTCGGAACTCCAGGCTCTTTCTATCCGTCCCCCATACCTCGTGTTCCACAATGACAGGGTTGCTCTTAGGACTAATCCTTCCTTCCTTCCTAAGGTCTCTTCAGAGAGTAACTTGAATCAGTCCATAGACCTTTCTGTGTTTTTTTCCTAACCATTCCAACAGGGTGGAATATAAGTTGCATCAGTTAGATGTTCACAGGCAGCTATGCTTTTATTTGCATAGAACTAAGGACAATAGAAAATCGGACCAACTTTTCCTGTCTTATGCAGTCAGTAAACAAGGTCTTCCTATCTCCAAAGTAACCTTATCCAGGTGATTGACTTCTATCATCACATTCATATATCAACTGAGGAATAAAGAACTGCCAGTTAAACCAAAAGGTCACTCCACCAGAGCTTTAGCCACTTTGGTGGCCTTTCAGGCTAGGTTGCCCATGGAATCTATTTGTGCTGCGGCTACGTGGGCCAACCCACATACTTTCATTTCGCATTACAAGTTGGATTTGGTTTCCAGGAGCAGAGCTGATTTTGGTTCCACTGTTCTGAAGAGTCTTTTCCAATGAGCCACCCAGGACTTTAGGTGCTAGGGATGCTGTCCCAACCAGCAAGAATGAAGGCGAGATAGACAGCTTAACATAAAAAAGTTATGTACCTACCATAATGTTCCATGTTAGTTGTCTTCTTCTCACCTTCATTCTTGTGTGCCACCCTCCATCCCCCTATCCTAGTGGACTGAGAAGAGTTCCTCTTAATTTTTCACTGGCTGAGTCTTCTCTGGCTATTCCTTTCTGACTGGTAGTCTCTCCAGTAGGATTTATGCATCCTAGGATAGGATTCCTTTATTATTATGTCTGCAGTTAGACTTACCAAACGAGATCTGGGTATCTAGCGCCAGGCATTATGGTATATAGGGGGGCCTCAATCCAGTAAGCAGCTCTCGAGCTTTTGAAGATGGCCAAGTCGGAGCAAAGGATCGGCTCCAAACCCAACCAGCAAGAAAGAAGGCGAGAAGAAGGCAACTAACATGGAACGTTATGGCAGGTACATAACTTCTTTTTCTGAACCGTTGACCTGTTATAGACAATTGTAATAGGATGGACTTATCTTATCTTAATATTTTATATTAAACACATGCCTTAGTTGGAGTGTAAAGGGTATCCCTCACCATGGCTCTGCCTCTACAACAAGGCTGACACAGATACACCTATAGCTTGTTGTTCTCCAAAGTGTTCACACTGTCTGCCTATGCACAGCAGCTGCAGCCTGTGGTACACAGCTCTATGTAAAGGTTTCTGTTACAGACCTACCCTCTGTGATGATGTTATCTCCTCATTCCAGTAGTGTCCATCTCAACATCTGAGAAAGGGGCCCAGGTCTACATGAAGGTCTTATATATTGCACAGTGGTTGCATGTCATTGGCTAATGATAGTGCAATTCAGCTGTTTTGGTTTCAGTTAGCATTTCAGAAACACAGATTGGTTTAGGGGTAATCACCTGCTGATGGGGAGCATGTTTAAAAGGCAGGCAGTTAGCTATGGAGAACCAGAGACCTTATTCACGCAGAGCATGCCTTTGCAAAACATTGCTAGTAGCACATTTCAACAGAAGAATACTGCACTCCACCAGATATGTAACTGTTTTTGTGTATAACAGAATGCAGATATTAGGATACAGTTATGGGGAATAGGGATTACAGTAGTAAGCCTGCCTTACACATGTGGTAATGACACATCATTGATATCCTGCTGTGTTACACCTACAGGTTACGTGCAATACTCCAAGGTTGTATTGTCTTTTGTGATTGTGGCACACTGCTATTGTTGGCTTGTCCCTTCATAGTGGTTGTAATAGCACACTGCTGTGTATTGGTGTACCTTAGAACCTGTGTGGCTGCTACAGTTGTATGATATGCCTGTGTAGTGACATGGCAAGGGTGCCATTGCACACAGTGATAGCTGTGATGACTGCCACGTTCAGTATACCAGTGCCAGTATGGGATGTATGTCCCAAACCTGTCGGTATTGGTTGTACAACAGTGAATGCATCTGCATCTTTCCAACCAGTGACAGTGGAAGGCTACAGTATTCTCTGTGTTCAATTCATACGTTCCATGGTTCCATAACTTGTTATAAAATGGTCTAACAGGCTCACACAAACACATGGCTACATTGAGGCTAGCACCACTTCCAATCAGTGTGTACAGGACATGCCAAGGCACACACATAGTGGAGGTTGGCTGTGTGTAGGTGTGCACACTTACCTAAGTAATGGTACATACTACAGATCACAGTATGTGGTGCATGCAGCACACCTCATGTCTGCTAGGACTATCATTTTAGGACATAATATGCTTGATGACATACGCAGGCCTTGTTGTGGTCAGTCCTTTGGGTGGGGCCACATTACCCGCTACAAATAAAACACTGCAAAACGCTACATATGTCTAGGCTACCAAGGTTATGCCATATGAATATACATGTATGCACCAAGTGGGCAGGAGTGAGATTAGACCCCCTACGTATCTAGTCTTATACACTATAGATCACAGTACTTATTGCATGCACCACACATTAAGTCTGTTGTATGTGTGATTGCAGGCACAGTACTTGTGCATTACACAAACTAGGCCTGTGTTGACCAGCATCTGTGGCCTGCAGTTTGATATTGCTTCATACTGTTATCTGCATCTAGTATCCTAGCAGTGGGATAACTATTATTATCCTAGCTATGTGTGTACAGTTACCAGTATGGCCATATGTGCCCTGTCCATACAAGCATTGACAACATTATACATTACAGCACCTGCTCACATTTGTCTGTCTACACAGTGACATCCAGCAGGCACAGGGGTCTGTGGGTAAGTGGAATTTGTACTGTTGCACCCTTAGCTTGTATCCTTTGAGCAACAGTATGGCTGTGTGATAGTGCAGATTTATTCATCATTATTAGGGTATTAAAGAAAATAGAGACATCCACACATAAATTTCTGTATATAACAGGGATGTATATATAAATGTAGCAGTTTGTGTGTATGATATGTATATGTGTTATGTAGATATATGGGGGTGTATGTACATTTTAATATATATAGCTATATATATATCAGTACATGTCTATTTGACACTACATAGTGATATATATACTATGCATGTGAGAGAGAAATAGTGACAGATGGATGTGTATATGTATATCTGTATGTATAGACATTTATATATAACAGGTCATTTTGATGAAGGGGCAACAGGATTGCATTAATTTTAACTAAGTATATGGGCATGCCTAGTGGGACTGTCAGTACTTATAAGGTGACTCCAGTCCACACCTACCTACCTGTACTCCAATCCGGGATTTTGTATGTTACAGACATTAACATCTGCCCATATTTCTGTCCACAGCATTCCCCAGCTGTCTGTTGTACTTAATCTGTGACTGTGGTTGGTAATGTTATACCACTGACAGTCTGCATACCTCTCAACTGTCCTGATTTCCACAGAGTGTCCAGAGTTTTGCCTTATATGTTTGGTCTGTTCCTCATACATTTGTGGTCTTCTGGTGAATTATTGAGTATTGATGTCACTACATTATACTAAATACAGACAAACATTTATGTTTCAGATATTATATCCTTCAGAACATATGTAATAATTCAACACCTTTAATTCCAGTGACTTTCTAGGTTTATGGAGACAATATTTGAAATCTGTCCCTATGTTTGGGCCTTTGTCCCCCAATCTTAATGGCTTTGTCCAGATTTTTTGCACTAAGAGGTATGACAGTCTGTGCAAACACCAACATAGTACTACCTCACATGCAAAAGATGTGAGTAATTCCAGATTAGAATCATCAACACCATCACCTATGCTAGCTTCCCTAGTCCACTGAGCCACTCAGGATGCCAGACAGAGAGGAGTCATTCATCACACAATCAACAGCATAAATATGTAAATTGTTATCCTGCATGAGGAGAGACGTACAATGGTGTGAGCAATATCTATGTTACAGCCCTGAGATTGCCTGGTACACTGATATACCATAGGTGATTTTCTGTTAAAGCAGTTGTATGGGTACACTGATGTGTTGGGGGTGGAGAAACAACAGCACATGGTCTGTTGGGATATGCAGTAGTCCAAATATGTGACCCCACTGTTTAACATCTCCCTTGACTGATGTAATGAATATTCCAACCATGAGGCATAGTGAATATTAAGGCACACATACTACTGGACTGGGTATCTGTAGTCCCATGTGGATGTTACATCTGTCCAATTAGCCCACTATATTTCCTTGCATAACAGCAACAGATCCATACATATGATATATTATGGCAATCCTTACTATTAGTGTGTAGCTTAGAGACTTACCTTGTGAATGCAGCAGTTGACAGACTTGTAGTTCAGGGCTGACTCTGTGTGATGCAAACAGTACACAACCAATACATCGATAGGTACAGGTTATGTGGGATGCCTGGCATCAACAAGTTTACTATATGTATGTGAGTAGGAGTGAGGTGTTAGTCCCTAGGGCCCTAGGTTGTCAGCGAATGTGCTATGCATTCTCTCTTAGCCAATGCCAGTGTGTACTGGGCATGCCTACATCTGCATACAGGGACATCATCGGGGGGTTCCTCCTCCGAGTCCTCCTATGAGTGTGGCTGTGGTAACCTAGGGACTGGTGGGGGCTGTGTAAGCCTTCTCTTTGCTGATCCTGCTGCAGCTGTTTCTGCAGGATCATATTGTGTAGCATGGCATATACTGTGAACATATGTGCACAGTATATGCCATGCTACACAATATACTGCAAACTTATGTGCACATGTGGCTGGAGAGTACTGCAGGGCTTCACCAGATATATGAGGCATGGGAACTGTGACTTCAGCAGCCCAAACACACACTCTATGATGTTCCTAGTTTGTGCATGTGCCTCATTAATGCATTCTTCGGTGGGTGGGTGTGCATTTCTGATGGATGTCATCATACACGGCTCCAGTGCATAGCCAGCATATGCCAGTAATGGCTGTTTGGAATGTCCCCCCAGCAAACATCTGGTAAAGCTGAGATGCGTGCCAGATATGGGAGTCATGATAACTGCCAAGGCTGCCAGCATACACACTCATGATAATGTCCTGGGCATTTAACACGACCTGGCAGTTGATGGAGTGGTACCCCTTGTGGTTGATGTAGATTCTACCCTCCTTACTGGTTGGTGTCTTGATGTATACATGAGTGCAATCTATGGCATTCAGTCAGTACCTCAGGGTAGTGTGCTACATGGTAGAAGTGTTGCATATTGCTGGCCCTCACCTCAGGGGTGAGGGAAAAATAAATGTGCTCACTGGCATGTGACAGCATGGCATCCAGGAACTGGTGGAGTACCCGGGGTACTGATGCCTGTGAGACTCCCATCATGTCCCCAGTTGGTCTTTGGAAGGTACCTGTGGCTGTTATCCTAAGGGCTACACATACCTTTGTTTCCACTGGGATGGGTTCCCCAACGTTGCCTCTGGGCCTGAGTTGAGGGCAGCAGAGCTCAGTGAGTTCTTGTAGTATATCCCTGTCCACCCTGTAGGGTTCTACAATCTCCAGCAAATGTAGCTCCTAGAAGGTTACCCTGGACCTGAACACTCTTCTCCTTCTCTGCCTAGGCCTATTGTCAGCAACACCAGCAGCAGCACTGACTTCGGCATCTAGCACATACAGATGTAGCAGACCTGCAGCAGCCCTTAGCATTTTTCAGTTAAAATTCCCAAGTCTGTACTCTAATGGTGCAGCATATGGGGGAAACATCAGATTGTAGGGTGTATGCATACTTTATAGTGCTCTACTGTAGGTGCTGACTGTGTGATTGGCTACCTATGATGCACTGCACCTGTCTAGTATATCATTAACATCATTTAATGGCCCTAGTTTAAGTTAAATAAAGCTCACAACTAATTAATACATAATTTTTTAGATACTCTAAGCACTGCCCCCCCATAGATAAACATAGCTTAGCAATCACTGGAACCCCCCCAACGTCCATGCTCAGCACAGTGCATGCCGCGCAGTCACATGGAAACACATGCCCCGTAGGTAAACAGAGCTTAGAAGTCAGTGGACACAACCCTCAAACTTTCCACCCTCAGCATTACGGCATGCTGCGCAAACAGGCACAGCTAAGCTCTAATCAGCTTAGCAGTTCTTTAGTATGCCCTCTTCTGATGTCCTCTACCTCCTCCATGGACATAAACATGGTTTTCTACCTACACAGAGGGGATATGCGGACACAGGTACTCCATTTTGCTATTTAGTAACTCAACATCATTTGCATAACAATCTGTGCTCACAACCTGGAAACTGCACATTTCCAAGCGCTGTCATGTTAGCAGCAGCACCAGTGCACCATTGTAGATACTCCATGTAGGGTCCTGTATTTTACATTGTATTATTACCTGTATTTTTACATTGTATTATTACCTGCATTTTACATTTTTACATTTCTCTATCATAATATTGATTTGTTTCTTCCACTTTTTTATTTTTAATATAAGGCATGTTTGCGCACTTGCCATGCAAACATGCCCCAAAATTTAACATATTTTCCTGTAACTTTTGTGACACACAGAGGATAGTGTCACTCATTTCCATCTGTGGTATGCCATTTCTGTCTGTCTAGCTACATTTTTACAGCCCCTTTTGGCTGTCTACATTCCTGTACATGGAATTTCTCCATGTACACTATGGACACTGACCCTGGCTCTGGAGATCTGGCTATCTGCTTGCTGAATGTCTCTACTTGCCTCATTTGCATAAAAGTTACCTCTTTATGAGGTGATTTGCATGCTATGGAATTTCCCATGTTGGCGGGTGCATATACGCCACTCAGCAGTGCTTACTGGATCACAAACCTGCTTACTTTCTTGTAAGCAGCGTGGCACAATGACTGCATGGTAAATAAGACCATGTAGACTTTATTAAATTCCCCAAATGCTCTTTAAAATTAGATCAGCTGCAGTATGGGGAAGAGGGAGAGGGTTTGAGGTTTGGCATAATAGTTGAGGTGTTTACTTCACAAACACAAGGTGCAAAGTTTTATTCTTGCCTTGAAAAACACAGCTAAGCTTAAAAAGGCCCCCTTAGGTCATTAGCCAAGTAATTACCTATGAATATGCTTTTATGACTTTTGTAGTTAAAAATGGTCAAAGCTTGGATTTTTATTGTTGTGTATTATTATGTACTTAAACTATATGATAATTTATTTATACCCCCAACTAGACCAACCATATTTGAGTAAGAACCCCCCAGAATGAGTGGGCCATCTCATGAATGTTTACCTGCAGCAATATATCAAAAAGCTCACACCGTATCCAAGAGAGTGAACTTTTTTTTACAGAAGATCAAAAGTATAGCATGGCAGAAATGGCATCTGGTAACAATGGATGTACCCTGCCTATACACATGTATTAAAAATGAAATGGGTTTATGGGCCACTAGGCTGTGTTTTTCTTTTTTTTTTTTTTGAGCTTCAGTGTGCCTTGAACTTGGTATTGAATTGATACAGTTTTATCTAGAAAATATTTTTTTCTGTTTTTGACAATAAGTAACATTATGCATACAATGGGGTATGGTCACTGGGGCTAAATTTGCTCCATTATATGCAAGCCTTTCAGTGGTCATGTTTGAGGAGGACTATGTGTATGGAAACCACAATTTTCAAACGCAGTCTTGTTTTCATGGGAGGTACATAGATGACACAATGTTTGTACTAAAGAGCAGTGAGGGAACTTTTGATGAATTTGTATAGAGGTTAAAAAGCAACATTTATGGGGTTTCCTAATTTGGAATTGCAAAATGAGCAAACAACATTCTTAGATATCGCATTATGGACTGAGGACACAGTTTCTACACTTTACAGAAAACTTAACTTGACTCATTTGTTTCTATGCACAAATAGTTTGCCCCTCAGTCACCTATATTGTTATTATACAGAGCTATACCACCAATGGTGATTTGGCCTGGTATGTCTTGCAATGATACACATTGGTTACATATAAAAAACAGATGACAAGGAAGTCCCAGTTCAAGGTCAGATTTATTTTAGTGCCTATACTTAAAACAGTTTATATAGCACAAAGGAAAATAAGCAATAAAGACAATTGCATGGATTTTAGAGATGACACTGCACTAAGATATTCAGATATGGTATAATAAAAACATTTCTGAATCTGAACTTTTTGAGTTAAAAAAGCAAGCTAAGAATCTCATGCAGTGTGTCTGAGCTGAACATACCCAAATCCGTTTCCTTATGGTTGTCGACAATGACTGGATAGATTATAAGTGATGTATAATGTTTGCAACTAAATTATGTCAATATGGTTTGTTTTCATTTATATAAATATATGACTGCCTATGTTATATGTGATAATTTAATAAAGATGTTTCTTATTTAAAAAAGTGGTGCAATGGTGCAGCGGTTAACATTGTCACCTCACAGCAAGAGGTTCTCTGGTTTGATTTTTGGCTGGGGTGCCTTCTGTGCAGAGTCTGTATGTCCTCTTCGTGTTTGCATGGGTTTTCTCTGGGTACTGCAGTTTTCTCCCACATTCCAAAGACATGCATCTGGAGCATTTCTCTCTGAGCTTCTGCTAAAAATATGATCTGTCGTAGTTGGACTTTCCTGATCAACAAATGTTAAAATAAATTAAAAAAAAACATTACTTTGAGTGGTAAACTTGGATTCCTGATGGTTTTCACCCTTATTATTTGCAACCTTATTTCTCATGCCATGTAATATACTAACAATTTTCTGCAGCTTCTGTAAAGATGATCTGAATAATTTGAAATACACTGCCATGTTCATTGAAGATGAATACACTGTCAGTAAGATTTTGTATATTTATTTAAGTACACATCAGCTGTCAGCCTGCTTTGTAAGCTTTTTTAAGACCTTGATTCCCTTCATAACTTGCCTTTTCCCTGCATATACACTATGTAATGCAGATTAGTTATGTAATCACCCCCTCAGGCAACCATTACATCACACTCCTGAACAAACATTATTACATATGTATATATATATATATATATATATATATATATATTACACATTATTGTTTGAATAGATTCTTCTGAATCTGTGGTCCTATTTCAATAAAACTGTGAGATTATTATTTTTATACAGTGAGGAAAAGCCAGCCAGCAGATTAAGGAAACTCTCTTTTGTTTCCAGCAAAGGGACACTTGAACTTCGTGGTACAAAGGTATCACTATGTCAAAGTGGCATTGAAAGGGGGGAGGGAACTCTGCAAAAGTGTTCAAGTATGATGGATGAAAACATTCCTGAATTTGAACTGAGCTGTAAAGCAAACTCAGGACAATAACTGAACATCGTGCTGTTACTTAGATAGATGTACACTGAATGGGTTTCCCTATGGTTTGACAACAGCTGTTTTTCAGACACGTTATTTAACTTTTTTGATTACTATCTTATGTTGCCCAAGTCAATGTATACAGACTTTCATTTTGCTGCAGTTGGTGTAACGGGTTCTCCAAGACTGTATAACTCAGAAAAGGAAAGGGGTGACATTTTCACTTAATTTTCAAGTATATGTGACCTCAGAAGTAATATATTTAGAATTCAGGGATGTCATTCATACTCTGAGTAATGCCTTGCCTATTTCTGACATGCACTACCAGAATCTTGCCTTACAGCTTTAAACATGTTCTTGTCATATCTCTTGCCAAGAGCCCTTCCACATTCACTGCCAGTAATTTTCACCCAATCACTAATCGCTGTCCTCTAGCCAAAATTCTGGAAAAGATCGTCTATGATCAGGTTCTCAAATATGTTTTAAAGTATAACATTTTAAATCACAAACAACATAACTTCCACCTCAACTTTATCACTCTGATTGCAATCTATACTCTTACTGATCAGATATTTGACAATATGGAGCAAGGAATGCTTACTGGTGCTATATTTTTGGACAGTAAAAGGGCTTTCGAATGGTAAAGCATGAAAAAGTCCTTCATAAACCATCTGAAATTTGTTTTGTCACTGATTTTCACAATGGTTTGAAAACTATCTATTTTATGTAATGTTTCAAGTAGTTGTTGCTTAGTCATTTACTAAAATCTGACTTTTTGTGAACTCAAAAACTTAAGTACATCAGACATGTCAGTCAACAAAGTCCAAGTTACTTGTAATGTTTTTATCTAATTCAGTAGTTTCCTTAATTAGCTTTTCTATTTGTAGTCCATTATGTTTAATCAAAATATCAATGCATTCACAACTGTATCTATTAAACATGTTGATCAACTCGTTATGCAGTGGCAAGTCTGGTTCCAAACCAGTAGGGTACTTCCAGACTCGAAGTCCCCTGACCTTGATGTTTTTAAATAGGGGGTATCCTTTTCAATTTGTTAAGAATTTAAAGGACAAAGTAGTACATAAGAGGATCGTAGTATATTTTAAACCTATCCTCAGAAATGGGGATAAGGACAAGGCTATAGGCACAGATTTTAATGCAGAGGCGGTCAGTTATAAATGTTGGTGTGCAACCACTTTTAATTTGGAAAGTGATCAGGTGAAAATGATCTTAGTAAAAATTGGTCCATTTTAAAGGAGGATAACGATATAGAGGACAAATCTGAAGATCGCCCCTGTATCATTTATAAAAGGCACTTAAGTCTGAAAACTATCTTGGAGAGACCTCTTGCAAAAGCAAAAACAGCGGTAATTTGTAGGATGCGGTGTGGTGGTCGTAATTATTGAAAATATATTTTGCTTTGTGAGAATGTTACAGTAAGGGGTTATAGGATAGAATTTGGGGACAGATACCACTGTTCAACAAAAGTTGTTGTGTACGCAGCTTTATGCCAAGTATGCAAAGCAAACTATATAAGTAAAATGGAACCCTCATTAAAGGACCGTATATATATATATATATATATATATATATATATATATATATATATATATATATATATAATATGAACATTGTTACGAGATCAAGAAAAGGAAAGTTAATAATGCATTATCTAAGCATATCATTTTTAATGACAGGCATTGGTTTAAATTTGTTGTCTTGGAGAAAGTGCTACAAAGCGAGAGGGGTGGGCCTCGGACAGTTCTTCTTGAAAGGAAAGACTTGTATTGACAGTTGCTTTTAAATGCAACCAATTAACCAGGGCTAAATGAACACACCTCAATTGCTAGTATACTCAGACTAAAAGCTCTTGAAAGATAAAACAATATATTTAAAAAAAAAACTTTTTAATTAGCCTTAGTTGACTATTTAAGCTATTGTATGGTGGTAGAAAAGTTTTAGGTTTCAATGTCAAAAGATCATTTTTGTAAATTGAATTATATGGGCAGAGAGAGGGTGTGTGTCATAATAAGTGATGTTTTACTGGTTTTCATACAAGTGTAGGTAATTTGATTTGAGTATTTAATTTCCTGTTCTAGTAGTTAGAGTTTATCTGATGGAGTCTTGTTGTAACATAGGACAAAAGTGTTTATCTGTTTTACTTATTTTACTCTAAACTGGTATCAGTTTTACTGGTGTTATTAAAGTACATTTCGCATTACCACAAGTGCCATGGGGTCCTTGTCTGTGGCTGGTTTTACAGAGTATTAATCAAAATACAAGAACCTATTTACAATACCATAACTAGCCATGCTGGCATATATTGTACAGGTTAATCTGAAAATATGTACAAAACTTCAGCCAGACATGCTAGCACAGATAACAGTGAGTTTATCCACTTCATTTCTTCACACAGCATATTAATAATTCATAAAGTTTACCAAATACATTACTAATAGCTAACTATGGAGAGATAGCAAATGTAAATAAATGCTAAAAAACCTGAGAACTTAAAGTTAGTAAAGATAATGCTCAGTTGATGCAAAATGGCATTTAGTGCCACAATAAAACAGGACAGATAAATGTCTGATTGAGAAACATAGGTTCATAGGTTTATACTAGGCTATCTGCCCCAAGGCATTTATAAGCCTAGCCCGAATTTTTGTGGCTTACGCCACCCCTTATATGAAAAAATACTGTACCCATTAGTTTGTTGTGCCTCTGTCCAGCAGTGACACAGAGATGATTCCGGGTAAACCACGATCTCCCATCCACAGGTCAAGATTTCTCTTGAACAGAGCCAGCGAGGTGCTCTGCCTCACATGGACCGGGACTCTATTCCACAGCATAGGGAGTCTCTGAGTGATAAATCTATCCCTCCAGCACGTCCTATTTATATCCGTGCTAAGGTTTAAGTCACTTGCTCTAGTGGTTTTGGTGGATTTGGATTTTTTGAGGTGGAGCATGTCCATTAATTCTGAGTTGGACATGGCCTTGTATGTCAGGCACATGTCACCTCTGAGCAGACGGTATGCGACTGAATAGAGCTGGAGTTTCTTCAATCTGGCAGCATATGACAGATTATGGAGTCCCTTTATCCTTTTGGTGAGAAACTTTTGGGGTCTCTCCAATTGCTGCAGATGTCGGGCGAGATACATCCCGAATGGGGCATTGTACTCGATCATTGGTCTGATAAGTGAAGAGTACAGGGAACAATGACCTCACTAGATCTGGATGTGAATCCCTTCATGATCAGGTGGGCAATGTAGAAGGTCTTTCTAACCACTTTAGCAACGTGAGTGTCAAAAGAAAGGCCACTGTCAACCTGGGTCCCCAGGTCCCTGATAACCTCTTCTGTGCTTAGTGGATTGCCACCTATATGGTAGCTTGGGGTTACCTTGTTTTTCCCAAAGGGTATGACTATACATTTTTGGCGTTAACTTCAGGCCATGGCTCTGGCACCAGCTATCTGTTTCCGTGAGTCCCTTCTGAAGGATATCCGTGTCCAATGCACTTTCCACTATGGCGCCCAGTTTGCAGTCGTCTGCAAACTTTGTCAGCCAAAGTCCTCCCATGTTGGCCTGTACTTCTGAGAAGTAGATGCCGAACAATAGGGGGCCAAGGACCGAGCCCTGTGGGACACCACTTGTGACCGGCTTGGAGTCTGACATAGCGCCAGCAACTCTAACCCTGTGGGTTCTGTCCTTAAACCAGTTTGCAACCCATCTTGTGACATATGGGTTTACATTTAAGCTGGTAAGTTTTTCTACAATACCCGAGTGGGGTATTGTGCTACCATAGCAACTATAAGCACGGAAAGTTGTCAAATTAGTAAATTTTCATACAAAAGTTAAAAACAAATATTTTATTCTCTGTTGACTGAGTTAGTCCCACTAGGCCAGTATCCTCTTTTCAGAGGAGACCTGAGGTAGTTTTCATAAGAGTAGGGGAAATTTGGCCAGAGCACAGGGAAACCTCCTGTGCTCATTTCTTGAAGCTAGGTGGTGCCAGTGGATTGCTACAGTGGTGAGGAGAAAGATCCAAGATGGAGGAGGAGAGAAAAAAATGCTGGCAATGAAATGAGCATGAAAATATATAAAGTGCTGTGATTGTAGATTGTGAAGAAGTTGTGGTGACAGCTGTGCAAGAAAGAGGTTTAGATACCACGTCTTGGGTGAATTTAATGAAATAGTGTAATCCAGACTATAAAATGTAATGGCTTGGTGGAAAGAGTGTTTGCTGAATAAGCAAAGGAGGGCACTACCATGGAATCGGAGAAGGAATGCAGTGAGGTGGGTCTGGAAAAAAGACTACCTGGTAAATATTTAACTGGTGGACAAGCTAGCTTTAAGGGCATGCACTGGCAACAAGGTTTAAACAAGTAATTGGCTAGAAGCTTAACTTTTGTAGAAGTAGTAAAAAGTCTGACATTCTGACTGTGAATACTGAAGCAGGCAGGAAGACACAAAAAGGAGAGCAACATACTGAAAAAAAATGTCCAGTGTTAAGAATTAAGATTAAAACTTAATGAAAAGATATACAGATATTAAGTACTTAACAGGGTTGTTGTACCACTAGGGTTGAAACTGCCAGGATATCAGAGCACTGATACATCTGAGGACAGAGGAGTTTTTGAAGTAACATCTGGATTTTTTGCTTTGCTAGAGAAGCTTCAGTGTGAAGTGGAAAAGAAAAAAAAATGACTGTCCAACGACTGTCCCAGGGAAAGAAAACATTTTTCAGAATTTAAAAGAGCTACTGTGGAAAGATGGGAAAGTGTTTTCGTTGAATGCTGTTTGTCTGGCACAATGGCTTCATTGCTATAAGACACTTTCAGCAAGCATGTGGCATTACTCTTTCTCCCCTGATTTGTGACCATGGAGTTGATATATATAAGTTAGAGCCCATTGCAAAAAAAAAAAAAATAGTTTCTGTTCACTGAAAGTGGCTTTCATTGACTTTTTCCCCACTGTTTTGCCTGTTGGATAAACAGCATTTTGTTAATAATAATGAATCTAGAAAAAAACTGATTGTTCAGTTTAGAACAGCTGACACTGAACAGACTGAACTGGAAACGTATTTTCATATTGAATGCAACAATGTGCATGAAATTAAAAAAGGTTATGTTTCAAGAATTGGATGGACGATGGGGTGTGGAAGGTTTAGGCAGCTTTAAATGTGTATGAAAGGGTCTACTTCAGATCACCAAATGGCCATAACATCGACAATCATACGGCCAAGACAAAAACATTGTTTCTTCCAACATCGAACCTGAAATAAAAAAAAACTTATTTTTGCTGCAGCAGGTGGGATATGCCCCCATGCACCCCCACACCTCCTGCTACTTAAGTATACCAACTCCGAGATTGCACTTACGTTGAAGTGAATGGGAATTTTTCCCAAATGCACTCTCCATGCAGATGGTTCAATGTGCAGAAATGATGTTTTCATCTTGGCCATATGTCTGTTGATGTTATGGCCATTCAATGATCTGAAGGTGACCAGTATGAAGCATACTTCAAATATGATTAACATGAAGGTTAAAGAAGGTACTGTAAGATACTAGGAGCAGCCCAAAGCACTCTTATTATGGTGCAAAAGACCATTTACTGCAGTAATGCAAAAAGAGAACACAGTCATTGTGGAAACAACGGTCATACAGCTAGGCATTGTTTACCAAAGTGTAGGAAATATGATGATATAAGTTATTTTAGCATAGATTGTCCATTGATACAGGAATAAAGGCTAAAGGAGGGAATGCACTTTTCAAATAAAATATATTCTGAGGAAGATTGTGCAGCTGCAGATGAAATGGGGATAAGAAAGAGACTGAAGCAGTGCTGGCTAAAGATGTTAAACAGAATATTGAAACAATAATAGAAACAAATGTGGAAATATAGATAGAAAATGAATAGGAGACAGTAAAATCATTTTGGGGAGAGTGAGAAGGAGACAAAATAAAAATAAAAGTTGCAACCACAAAAGGAACCAAAAAGGGTAAAATAATAATGTTTTAGTGCTAACAGTAAATGTAAACAATATTAGAAATGAAGTTAGAGGCTTCACAGTAACAGAACACTGTAAAAATAAACACAGACATTTTATGTTAGATACAAGATGCATTAGAAAAGAAACAAGAGAAAAAAATTTTGCTGCATGTGGGAAGAAAAATTTTGTTCAATAGGAAATGAGATGTGCTCAAGCATAACAGTTACAGTAAAAAGTAAGGAAGTCAAACTAATAAGAGAGTATGATATAAGACAAAGAGAAAGAGAGTAATTGTGTTATTTATGCATTTATGAATGTGACAGAGAGTAACGTATGAAGAGATAAAACAAGTTAATGGTGAAGAATATGTCAATAATTAAGATAGGGGACTATAACTTAATTTAAATAAATAAAATGGGGAGATAATTCAAGATATAAATGTTATGGAAGAAGTTATTCAATGTGGTGATTAAGTATTAGAGGAAAATGAAACTGGACTTATCAGAGAGGTATATATTAAAAAGATATAGATTACGTTTATGCTCAGAACAGCTAAAATAAATAATAGAAAATTTGAAGACTGCAGGATTTCCTGACCATAAAGCAATATGGGTTTCAGCTGGTTATAATGAAAATGTTAATAGTAGGCTTTAACATATTAAAACAAGAAAAAGAGAAATTGTGGTATGGGCATATGACCATGAGAGCATATTATGGAAATTGGACTTATTGGTGTGCTCTATGTAAAAGAAAATATAAATATAGTATTTTAGATGAGATGTTAAATCAAGGTCCCCTCTGCTTGAGTTGGAGGTAGCTTAGGTGGGTGTAAAAGACCCCACAGCACCTACTGAAAAGAGTAGGAGAAATTCCCTGATGCCCTAGCCAAATTTTCCCTAGCAGTATCAATACCACTTCAGACCTCCCCTGAAAAGGGACCACTAGCTTAATACGAGTAACCTATATAGACCTATATAAAGATATATTTAAATGTCTGAAGAAACCAAAGAAATGAGAATAAGAAAAATATGTAGAAATGTTGAATAAGCTCAAAGTTGAAATAGGAAAGTAAAAAGGTAAATGATCTATAGAAAGTCTTTATGAAAAAATAGGGGAAAAGTTAAGTTAATGTTTAGAAAATTTTTTAAAGAAGGAAAAAAGAATTATGCATTTCTCCATGGTTAGGAAAACAGATTAAAATAAGAGAAGGAAAAATAGATGCAATTTGTGATGGAAGATGTGTTATTGGGTTTACCCAAGAAGAAATTATGAAGTTAGTTGAGAATTTTGTTTATTTGATGTATAAAAAGGAAGATGCTCAAGAAGCATGGAAAGTTATAAAATGAAAAAGAAATAAATATAAAAGAATTACAAAAAATTTTAAGGGAAGGAAAATAAAAATCAGTACCAGATTCAACTGGACTAGGATATAATTTTTATAAAGGTATGAGTAAAGATGAAAGAATAGTTTTACCGTATCCTAAATGAATGGTTAAGAGAGAGGATAAAATCAAAATGCATCTGCGATGGAGTGATAAAATTAATTTGGAAAAAAGATGACTGAAATTGTATAAAGAATTGGAGACCAATAACCATAGGAAACACAAATGACAAAATACATACAGAATTTGCAAAAAAAAAAAGAAAGAATGCAGAATAGATGTTCATGGTTAAAGAAGTTATAAAATTTGATACTAGAAAGAAAAAAAGAAGCAAGACTGGTAACATGATGTTGCAAAAGCTTCTAACAGAATTACTCATTAGACAGTGAGGGTAATACTTGAAGCATATGGTATAAGTGAAAGAACAGTGAAAGTTATAAAGACATGTTATAAGAATTCTGGGGTAGGGGTAATGGTAAATGGATGGCTTAGTAAAAAGTAAAAACAGAAAGGGGTAAAACAAGGTTGCCCTAAGTATCTGCCTGTTTGCATTGGAAATAAATGTTTTAAAGCAGAAATGTGGGTATGGGTTAGAAATTGTAGCATGGGAGTTGGATAATGGGAATAAAGTATCAATATGCATGTCATATGCAGATAACTTGGTTACAGTTACAAGAACTAAGGTTTGTATGAATGAAGTAATACTAAGAATTAAAATACTACTAAACAAAGTAGGGTTGCAGTTAAACAAAATGAAAAGTTAAGGGCTCAGCAAAGCAAGAAAAATATATGTGATATATTATATAGAAAAAATAAATAAAAAAGGGATAACATTTTGTGAATAGGAAAGAGTAATAGAATAATGGAAGTAAAATTAGAAGAAGTAAGGAATTTGCTAGCATGACAGAAATGTTTTGCACCATCTTTATGTTAAATAGCTATGTATTAAGAAAATTAGCATATTTGGATGATGTTCATGTGTTTCTGAGTAATATGGAAAAAGAAATTATACATATCAATTTTATTTGAGGTATACAATTAAATTATCTAAGAATGGGTATAATTTATAATAAAAAGAAAAATGGTTCATTTTGAAGATCTGTATTGTATACCTGGCATTTATGCATTTGTTCTGGATAATTTAAGCAGTTCATGAAGCTGAGAAAATATGGTGGGGAAATGCTGAATATGAGATATAAGGCAATATGAAATAAAGAGAAAGGAAAAAAAATAACAAAAAGAAATGAAAAGTACATAAAGAAAATAAAGTTATGGAAATAGAGACTGGAGATGTGGATTAAAATAAACAAATATAATGCAAGATTACTAGTTAATTATCAAAAGCAAAAATTGGAGAAGATATTAAAAAACTATATATGAAAGAAGGAAAAGGTTTGAGATTTTTTTGTGAAGCAAGTGATTTTTGTGAAGGTTATTGTGGAATACATCACCTGTAAAAAGCACCTGTCACCCCTGGGATTCAGGTTACTGGCTAAAGCTCTCGCCACCCCTATAGTGCCTTTTTTAGGCAAGGTTCAAAGGAAAAAGCCACCACCATAACAGATACAAGCATGCAAAATCTGAAGGTAATGCTACTCAATGCTAGAAGTCTAAACCTCAAAATGCACTCTCTCGAGGTACTCCTAAAAATGGGGTCTACTTGATTCCCATGAAAGCCAAATTGCTTGAATACAACTCGTGCGAACCATAATGAGCAAAACGAGAATATGTTGAACGCACTAAACCATGAAATTCGAACTCTCTATCTCTCATAGTTGGCCAACCCCACCGCCCACAACATACTACCTACTGAAACACAGTAAAAAACAACACTACACACACTAACCGAAACCTTACTTCTAACCCTAAAGTAAAGCACCAAAACCCTACTCCTAACCCTACACTAAACCCTACATACACAACTATCTATGCACTATCATTAACCCTTCCCTAACCCTAAGGTCCGTAACTACCACACACTTACCCTACTCAGCTATACCCAAACAAACTAAATATTCCACACACATACAATTAACAAAACCCTACACTAAACCTTACATACATTACCTATCTATGCACTTACCTTAATCTGCACCCTAACCCTAAGGTCCATAACTATCTCACACTTACCTTACGGAGCTATTCCGCAGAAGGGCCAACAATTAGAATTTGGTATTTCCACTTTCGTGGTTTAGTGCGTTCGACGTACTCTCATTTCGCTTATGTGACACGTGAATTGTATTCAAGCATTTTGACTTTTGTGGGAATAAAGTAGACCCCTAAAAATGGAGAACATCGATATCAGTGCAGTAAGTGAGACCTGGTTCAAGGCTCCAGAGAGCACCCCTGTAATACCAGGCTACAACTCTTACCACACTTTTCGGCCACCAAACCAAAACTGAAACACTAAAGGTGGAGGAGCGTCCATATTCACCAAGGATATTCACACCTCCATGCTAGTTGCCCAACACCACGCATCTGAAACTCTCCAGGTGCAACTAACACTAGGTAAGACTGCAGTCCAAATTGTAGCTTGCTACAGATTCCCCACCATGCCCCAAGATTCTCACTACACCTTTCTAAACATACTGGACAATATTAAGATACAACCGAACACCCTAATACTGGCTGATTTCAACTACCCTGCCATTAACTGGGAAAACTACTTGGTACCAACACCTTTTCCCAACGGTTCTTGGAATTCATAAATTCCAATGCCCTGGATCAACTAATCCATTGTCCCACCAGGGCTCCAATATCCTAGACCTAGTCATTACCAACATGGGAGATAGATGCTCCACACCAGTGGTCACCCCCTCATTGGTCAGGTCTGACCATAAGCAAATCACCCTTGACATCCACATCCCACCCCCACCCCCCAGTAAGAAAACCTCCGTAAAAAAACTTCTCCAAAGCCAACTTCATGCTACTCAAGTCAGAAGTGACAAACTTCATGACACCCATGCAGATGGGAGCTGAAAGTTCAACTACTGAATCCTACACTAAGGCACCGTATGAGCACATCCACTCGTGCATGAATCGTGCCATCCCAAATGGAATCAAGATGCTCTCCCCCCAAAAAAAGGAAGCCAATCTGGGGGTCCCCTGCCATAAACAAACTATTCAACAGAAGAAAGAAACTGTTGCAGAAAAGAGGAAAATCCCAGGATGCAAAAAACTCCCTTACCAGCCTCAGTAAGAAGCTGAAATCCCTCATAAAATCCTCCAAAGCTAGTTACGAAAATAAAATTGCCAAAAATTCCAAACAAGGCATTCTATAGTTATGTCAAGAAGCTAAATGGCAATGCTCAGATATGCTCTGCGCTACAACAGAATGGCATTAAATATACTGATCCCAAGGATATTGCCAATATCCTGGCAGATTGATTTAGTACAAATGTCACCCTCCCTCTCATCCCCTAAAGGGCCCATCTCAATACCAAAAGATTGCCAAATTCCAGTAATCACGGCCACAGGGGTAGAAACTGCACTCTCCAAAGCTAAGAATACAGCATCCATGGGACCAGATGACATCCCGGGCTGTGTACTACATGAACTACAAAATGAACTGGCACCTCACGTAAGTGTTATGTTTAATCATAGCCTCACCTCAGGCTTCATGCCCACTGAGTGGTGCACAGCTACAGTTATCCCACCCCACAAGGGGGGGGGATCCACCTTGGATCCCGGGAACTACCATCCCATCAGTCTGATGAGCCTAATCTGCAAGGGCATGGAATTGCATTATCATGGAACTTGTAAACAAAGACATTGGCAACCTTTAAACACTGGACCCCACCCAGTTTGGGTTCGTGAAGGGCTGATCTTGTCTCCTGAACCTGACTGACTTCTTTAAATCAGTCTCCAGAGCTGTGGACGAGGGTAAGGAGGTCCACACAGCCTATCTGGACCTTGCCAAGGCCTTCAACACCATCCCCCACTCTGGAATCATAGATAAACTTACTAAGCTGGCAATAAATCCCTACGTCACTCGATTGGTTGCCAAATGGCTCACTGACAGAACCCAGACTGTAAAAGTAGCTGACTCCAAATCCAGCTCCAGACAAGTGACAAGTGGAGTACCTCAGGGTTCAGTCCTGGGACCGCTCTTGTTTGGCATCTACTTCTCTGAAGTACAGGCCAACACTAAGGGACTCTGGCTAACAAAGGTCACAGATGACTGCAAACTGGGAGAGATTATTGAATCCCCAAATGATGTGGATAGTCTACAAAAGTGCCTTACAGAAACAGATGCTTGGTGTCAGAGCCATGGGCTCAAGCTTAATGCCAAGAAATGTATAGTTATTCTCTTTGGGAAAAAACATGTACCCATGAATTATCACATAGGTGGCAGTACACTAAACACCGAAAGTGTGATGAGAGACTTAGGGACACAGGTGGACAGTGGTCTCGCCTTCGACAACCACATCACCACAACAGTCAGGAAATTCTTCTATGTGGCACACCTCATCACTAAGGGCTTTTCATCCAGAAAAAAGGAGGTAATTGTCCCACTGTACTCATCCCTTATTAGACACATTATAGAGTACAACGCCCCATTTGGTATGTACCTCACAAGACATCTGCAGCAGCTGGAAAGGCCGCAGAAATACCTCATTAAAAGAATCACAAGCCTAAAGCAGATGCCCTATAATGACCATCTAAAAAAAACTCCAGCTATACTCTGCGGCATATTGTCTGCTCAGAGGCGATCTCTGCTTAACATACAAGGCCATATCAAACCCTGAGTTGTTGGACATGCTCCACTTAAAGAAATCCCAATCCCTCAGAGCCACACGCTCCAGGAATCTAAACCTTGTCATCACAATGAACAAAACATGTTGGAGGGATAGGTTCCTGACCCAGAGACTCCTCATACTCTGGAATAGACTGCCCATACATGTCAAGCTGAACACCTCCTTGGCGCTCTTCAAAAGGAACCTTGATGATTGGATAGGAGATAGGAAATTCACCCCGGGGATCACGTCAGTCACCCTGTTAGACAGGGGTCCAAGGAAGTACATTTTGTGGGAAGAAATATCCAGGGAATTGTTATGGCTAGGCTTGTATAGGCCCTAGGGCCAATAGCCTAGTACCAACCTATGAAATATGCAGTATTGGAAGAGAGCATATGTAAAGAATATAATGTAGAAGAAATGACATAACATTTTCCTGACTTCTATAATTTTTTAAAATTTGTGGGAAACATTTAAAAATTAATAAAAGTGGAATGGATTTGAAAAAAAATATGGAATGGTAGTATATGGAAAGTATGGAAAAGAATGTAAACATGAAATTGGAAAATGAGATAAAATGTTGTTTATTGTATGGATCTTATGGAACAGAAATACAGAAGATGTGCTGAAGGAAATAAAAGAGTGGTTATGGAGAAAGAGATGAGTGGATGAATGTATTAGGAAAATTGTATTGAAGTTATTTTGTGTTATTTTTCTTTGGTCTTTGAAAATTAGATTATGTTAAATGAAAAAGAAAAAAGAAGAATGTGATTATAGGGTTGTAAAAAATTAAATATAGTATATGATGTGAAATTTAATAAATAGTGTAAATGTGAATATTTGTATATAATATACATAATATAAATAATGTAAAAGATGTAAATAAAGCAACCCTACTCTTTTTTTTTTGTTTTATAAGTGCCATAGAATCTTTTAAATTCACATGAGCTACAGTCAACTCAAGTAAGATTTGACTTCAGTTTAATGTCTCATTCCAAGCACAGCACTGTTGGGAATACAGCACCCCACTAATGTTGCACTGCAGTGTTAGCATCAGAAAAAGAATTAGTGTACCTGATATAGGAATAGAACTAACAACCTTCTGATCTTTCAGTACGAAAGGCAAGCATGTTATCTTTTGAGCTATTGACAGTAGAAAAGTCATTATGGCATATAAAGGAAATGGGAACAGCAGAAAGCAGAGAAAGATGTCACGCAAAAAAGACATGATAAGGCAGTTTTGGAAAAGGTTTATAGCAGAACAAACAGCCAATGATGAATTCTAAGGCAAATGCTAGTAATGACCTCTTCTATTTGAATTTTATTAGTTAAGTGTTGATAGGATTATTTTCTTTTTATCAAATATCTTCAGTTATATTTTAATCATAGAGATGGCTTAAAAGGAGAGTGTGTTCAGCAAATGGAAAGAGTACTTTGAGGAGCTGATAAATGAATAGAATGAGAGAGAAAGAAGGTTGGATGATGTGGGGATGGTGAATTAGGAAGTGCAGTGAATTAGCAAGGAGGAAATAAGGATAGCTATGAAGAGGATGAAGAATGGAAAGGCTGTTGGTCCAGCTGGCATACCTGTGGAAGCATGGATGTGTTTAGGACAGATGGCAGTGAGGTTTTTAACCAGATTGTTTAATGAAATCTTGGAAGGTGAGAGGATGCCTGAGGAGTGGAGAAGAAGTATTTTTTGTACAGTTTTTTAAGAATAAAGGTGATGTACAGAGCTGCAGTAACTACAGAGGGATAAAACTGATCAGTCACATCATGAAGTTATGGGATAGAGTAGTGGAAGCTAGGTTAAGAAGGGAGGTGATGATTAGTGATCAGCAGTATGGTTTCATGCTGGGAAAGAGCACTACAGATGTGATGTTTGCTGTGAGTGTTGATGAAGTACAGAGAAGGTCAGAAGGAGTTGCATTGTGTCTTTGTAGACTTAGAGAAAGCACATGACAGGGTGCCTAGAGAGGAGTTGTAGTATTGTATGAGGAAGTCGGGAGTGTCTGAGAAGTATGTAAGAGTAGTACAGGATATGTACGAGGGTAGTGTCACAGTGGTGGGGTCTGTGGTAGGAGTGATGGATGCATTTAAGATGGAGGTGGGATTACATCAAGGATCAGCTCTGATCCCTTTCTTATTTGCAATGGTGATGGACAGGATGACAGATGAGATCAGACAGGAGTCCCAGTGGACTATGATATTTGTGGATGACATTGTGATCTGTAGTGAAAGTAGGAAACAGGTTGAGGAGACCCTGGAAAGGTGGATATATGCTCTAGAGAGGAGAGGAATGAAGGTCAGCAGGACTAAGACAGAATATATGTGTGTGAATGTGAGGGAGGATAGAGGAATGGTGAGGATGCAGAGAGTAGATTTGGTGAAGGTGGATGAACTTAAATACTTGGGATCAACAGTTCAGAGTAATGTTGAGTGTGGAAGAGAGGTAAAGAAGAGAGTACAGGCAGAGTGGAGTGGGTGGAGAAGAGTGTCAGGAGTGATTTGTGACAGACGGGTACCAGTAAGAGTGAAAGGGAAGGTCTACAAGAGGGTAGTGAGACCAGCTATGTTATATGCATTGGATACGGTGGCATTGACCAAAAGGCAGGAGTCAGAATTGGAGGTGGCATAGTTAAATATGTTAAGATTTGCACTAGGTGTGATGAGGATGGACAGGATTAGGAATCAGTATATTAGAGGGTTAGCTCAGGTTGGACAGTTTGGAGACAAAGTCAGAGAGGCGAGATTGCGTTGGTTTGGACATGTGATGAAGAGGGATGTTGGATATGTTGGGAAAAGGATGCTAAGGATGGAGCTGCCAGGTAACAGGAAAAGAGGAAGGCCTAAGATAAGGTTTATGGATGTGGTGAGAGAGGACATGTAGGTGGTTGTTGTGACAGAGCAAGATGTGGAGGACAGGAAGAAATGGAAACAAATGATCCGCTGTGGCACTCCCCAACGGGAACAGCTGAAAGAAGCAGATGGCTTTACAGCAGTCTGCAGAGACAAGTTACCTTTATTTAGAAACAGAAAAGAATAAGGGAAAATATTAACAAGTCTGGCAGTTTAATGCACAAGATAAGCTCTTTTTCAGTATCCATTTGTCCGTAGAAAGACTCTTAGCAAGTCACTTAATCATTGTCTGATGGGTTTATCCAGTCAATAAATGGACAAACTAGACAAACAAACAAATAAATAAATTAACAAATATAAGCAAGCAGTAACCAATTAGTCCATTAGAAGCAGATTATAAATTAGTAGAATGAATTGCACACCAGAGCCGTAGTGCATGGTAAAAACTCTGTCATACTAAGTGATCAGCAAATAGTAATGGAAGAACTACACAACTGAATCTGGCTGTTGTTCAGCATTAATATTATATCATCCACAACAAAACATTAAACAGTTACCTAGTGTTGCCATCTGTCCTGTGTCTTCAGTACTGTAACTAAACGGATGCTGTTATTAATAGAGGCATATATCATCATCAACAAAAAGATAAACAGTTACTTAATGTCACTGCCCTTGTCCTGTATCTTTAGTAATGTAAATAAACAGCTGTTGCTATTAACAGATGCATTTCAAAACCTTGTGTTAATATTATTGGCACAATCGGCCATTAGTTAATGTGTTTTGGGGGAGAGAAACAGATGGGACAGAGATGCCCATCAAGTCCATGTTTTTTTTTTTTTGTTCTGGCTACTGACCAAGTAATATGCATCTTAAAAGCAGCTAACACAAAGCATTAGTCCTTTCAGTCTGATCGCCTTTGCCAACACCACCATGTTAACACCTAATGATTAGACAGGCAGAGGTGTATGGCATGTCTTATAATTTGTGATAAAGTTAGGACGCTGATCAGACGTTAGGTAAAGAAAACAGTAACACTATCACAATAGGGAGAAGCGCGGTAAATATTAAAGGCAGAGACTTTTAAGTAGACAGATGCAGAGCTCAGCACATCGGGAATTCATCTTAGCATTGAATCAGTGGCATGTTATGAGTGGATTCACAAAGTATAAAATGCAGGAAAATTTACTTTAAGACAGAACAGGCAGTTCTTTTCAGAAAATATTAATGTTCAGTTTAATAAGATGATTGTTATATGCGAAATTCTATATTGTAGCTTTTCATCAGAGTACATCTAATGCCACATTCATTTCGGGTCTATATCATAAGTTCGAACGTTGAATTATCCGAACGCCGAAACTTTGAACTGGGAAGTTAACTTTCAAAATAGCGAAGCCGCTGAACACCGAATTTTTTCCCAGGGAAAAAAATTGGTGGGCCGTTTCTGTGGCTTTGCTATTTCCTCCACTGTGGTGCGATCTCAGAGTTTGTATATTTAAGTAGGGGGGGTGTGGGGGGCACAGTCCCCCACAATAGAAAGAGTTTGAAGTGTTCATTTTTTTTTTGTTTGTCTTGTGCTGGAACAGCAATTTTTTTTCCCTGCAAAAAAAATCACTGTTCTGAGTGTTCGAACTTTTTGCATTTCAAAGTTCCGGGTTTGATATTTAGATACTCGAACGTTTGACAGTTTGTGATATAGACCCTTTATTTCAGTTGTTTTGGGGTAATTGGTTTAATGCAGTCAAGTAACAGGAATTCCATGTTTGACCACTGTATGGCAATGAAAGAAACTGTATGATACATTTGCTATTGTTATAATACGAGACATGGATAAAAGAGTAAAAAAGCTATGTTAAGTGGGACTGCACACAAATGACATTCACGCTGGTGTCCCCTGCAGTAGTGCCTTAAAATCATAAGACTAAGATAGCACATCAATAAACAGTTATGTGAGGAAAGCACGGTGAGGGAAAAGTGTGGAAAAGGCACATCTGTGTCAGAAAGGTGCTACATAGCATAGATGAAAACACTATGTCCCCTGAGTGCAGTAACCTCAGAAATGATTGTCAGGACATGAGGGTTTACTCCCCATAAAAAAAACAACTTAGAAGTGTTACATGGGTGTGTTTAAATGCAGTTTTGTACCATTTGTTATAGAATTCTCACTTTTGCCTACTGTTTGGTGCTCTGTCAACGTTTTAACACATTTTGTGTATTTTATTATCTTTATTGTAAAAACCTAGATCATTTTGGGAAGCATGGCATTTATATCTATTCACAGTAGCTCGGTTGTTAAAGTTTCTGGTTAACAGCTCCATAGTTTGGGATCAGTTTATGATTGTTGACCACTTTCTGTTTGGAGGGAGGATAGAGGAATGGTGAGGATGCATGTCCTTGTGTCCTTGTGGGGTTTAGCTTGGTTTTCATTCTTCATCCCCAAAACATGCTGGTTAATTGGTTAAGTAATACAATATGTACCTTTCAGTTTGTAGACTGGGTTCTGACTGGCAAGCATTCAAGAAGGACCAGTTCACAGAACTTACCCAGTTAACAAATGAATAAATTAAACTGAAAAAATAATTTGCCAGTATAAAATATAATTAATCATAACAAACCCATATTCTTTCTGTTGAATTACAAGAGTTTACATCTCAAATTGGGTAGCTGATGGTGTACCGAATATTTGTGCAAATCTTATGGTTGGCCTTGCTTCAAAAGCTAAATGGCACCATTTGCACAAATAAGTTAAAAGCATTTCAGAGAGGTGCATACAACAAGTCACAAAAGCATTTTTTTAAGTATTGCAAACATTTCTTGACAATTGAGGAGTTTTCAAAGAAGCAGACCATGTCCAGTGACATAGTTTTTAGGGTGCCAGAATTCAGACTGGAAGGTTCTACCAAGAATGGATTAGATGTTACTAAATAGGCATTTTATAAAAAAGAATAAGATACAGGCCAGGATTCACAAAAGGCATGGCTGCAAATGGCAAGGCTATGGCAGAAAAGAGTATTTAATGCAATCATGGAAATCAGTGATTCAGAGACATGTTAGCCACAGTGAGGAAAGACCTCATTATTGGCTAATTTGCATGTCTCTGCATTGTTCTGTGATTACTGCAAGTGCTAACATTTCCTTTTCTGCTGCCCTTGCAGTAATCACCGCTGGCAGCTGATGAATTGCATTAGCATAAGTCCCCACCCTCATTTTTGTCACACACACACACACACACACACACACACACACACACACACACACACACACACACACACACAGCTACACCTGCCATGCCTATCCCCTGTTAACCTCCTCTACTGTGATCACCTGGGCAGTCAGACACACACCCACCCACCATACTTATCCCCTGTCTAACCTCCTGTACTGTGATCACCTAGGCAGGCAGACAGACACAGTCTCTCTCTCTCTCTCTTACACACACACACACACACACACACACACACACACACACACACACACACACACACACACACACACCATACCTATCCCCTGTTAACCTCCTCTACTGTGATCACCTGGGCAGTCAGACACACACCCACCCACCATACTTATCCCCTGTCTAACCTCCTGTACTGTGATCACATAGGCAGGCAGACAGACACAGTCTCTCTCTCTCTCTTACACACACACACACACACACACACACACACACACACACACACACACACACACACACACACACACACACACACACACACACCATACCTATCCCCTGTTAATCTCCTCTACTGTGATCACCTGGGCAGTCAGACACACACCCACCCACCATACTTATCCCCTGTCTAACCTCCTGTACTGTGATCACCTAGGCAGGCAGACAGACACAGTCTCATACACACACACGCACACACGCACACACACACACACACACACACACACACACACACACACACACACACACACACACACACACACACACACACATCATACCTCTCAACCTCTCAGTGCAAGGAATCTGGACAATGCTAGAAAGAATGGAGGGACAAAGGCTCAAAAATAGGGACAGAATTTAAATATTGCTCCTATAAACTTAGAAAGCTGCTAGAATAACAGAATAACAGGTATTGAATTAAGTATTTTCTGAAGGGTATAAAGTCTGAAACTCAAATGTCTGTAATTATTTAGTATTATTTAGTGACTTCAATCTTCAATGAATTGCAATAAAACCACAGATTTTATGAGGAGCAAACCAAAAATATAAAGCAAAAATCTGGACATTCTGTGAAAATCTGTACAGCTGAGAATTATGACACACACACACACACACACACACACACACACACACACACACACACACACACACACACACACACACACACACACACACACACACACACACACACACACACACACATCCCCCTACCATACCTATGATACCTATCCCCTGTCTAACCTCCTCTACTGTGATCACCTAGGCAGGCAGGCAGTCATAGTCACACACATGCACACACACACACACACACACACACACACACACACACACACACACACACACACACACACACACACACACACACACACACACACACACACACACAGAGTCACTCTACACCACTCACATCTCTACATACACTCACACATGCAGCTGCACACACAAACACATGCTCATACACCCCCCCCCCTCCAACACTACCTATCCATTAAACTCTCTGCACTTACCTTTAATGTGAACTCTTCCATTGACTGTATGGCAGAAATGGGTGACAGCAAACCTTTGGGCAAGTTACCTAATGTAGCTGATGGCAAGGATTTATGCAGCCAAACAGTTCTTTGAATTGTTCTGTTGTGTAAAGAACTTACAGCAGGCATTCCCAGGGGATGAGCACATGGCTAATTACTGCATACCACTCCCCTAGATTGCCCTATTAGCATTTGCAGTAGGCCAGAAAGACAGTCTACTACTGTACTACACCTTTTTGAGCTAAGCAATGCAGCAGGGCTGTCAAAGAATCAGAAACGTTTGTGCTAGTTGTTGTGTCAGTGGCTCAGTAGACAGCACACTCATCTTTAGTGCTGGAAGATCTCAAGGCTCTGGGTTCCATTCCCACACCAGGTGCTTGGATTAATTTTTCTAATGCTGACACTGCAATGCAGCATGGGGGGGGTATTACACTCCTGCATGTGCCATCCTTTGGATGAGATGTTGGTGATAGCTCAGGTGGATGTAAAAGATCTCACAGCACTTATCATAGAGAAAATAGGGAAAGTTCTCAGTACGTTGGCCATATTTACCTGTCGTTAGTATGAATAACACCTTGAGTCTCCCCTGAAAAGAGAACTCTGGCCTACTGGGACAAACCAGGTTAACAAAGTATAAATAAAAATAAATAAAAAAGGGATTACTTTCTGTATCCACTATGGACAAAGAAATATGCTTAAGTGAAGTCCAGAACAAAATGTTAATACAGCACTCTGGAAACATTTAAATTAAAGACATACAAAATAGTTTTCATGTTATATTGTAGAAGTTAAAGCGGTGGTGGTGCTGCGGTAGCGTTGTCGCCTCACAGTAAGACGTCCTGTTCGATTCTCAGCTAAAGCGTCTTCTGTGTGGAGACATGCGTGAATGGGTGTACCTTCGTTGAAGGTTGTGTGTCAGGCCTGGCAAGTCGGTACGTAAAAATCTACTGCCAATCATTAGTGGACCAGAGTTCCGCTGTGGCGACCCCTTACCGGGAGAAGCTGAAAGATACAACATACAACAAAAGGGTTAAATAGTTGTAGATTTACATCCTAAATTTTCATTTTTTCCTCTTTTTCACATATAAATCTGGTTATAACTGTGGATGCAGAATGTTGTGTTGGTTTAAACAGTCATGTTTTCTGTTTTAAATATTCTCATTTGACAATTTACAAATAAATAATAAGTTGTGTTATTATCACTTATACATAAAATTTAATTCCTGTTATTTGTCATGGCTATCTGAAGCCCAACTGCCTTCAGAAGAGGCAATTTTAGGTTAATCTAATCCAAAGGCAAGCACTACAGTTGTTATTACCACCTGTATTCCTGCACTGCAGTGTCACAACTAGAATGTGAACCAGAATGTCTAACATGAGGACAGAACCTAAGCACCCTGAGCCTTCTAATCTCTTCAGCATCAAAAACAAGTGTGCAAACCTGCTGAAACACAAACAGTGATATTTGTTTTTACATTTTGTTGTTTGACATTTTGTTCTGCCTCTCCTATAACAGATCATTGGTATGATCCACGATCCAGGCCTTTTCTGTGTTATGTATATGTAAGATGTGAATTCAGAAACAGGTGTGACCAGGCAACTCAAGTTTAATGCAGTAAACAATTTCCTTCAGTTTCCATTTTCTTTTGTTGATACTTTGCAGATAGTTTTGTTCTACTACCTGACATGCTCAGACTTGAATTTATAATTTGAATTCATAATTCATCTTCCCCTTACACTTGGATTACCTCTTGGATTGGCCATATTTTTAATGGAGTACTTTTAGAAGAATATCACACAGCAAATCTCCTGGAATGACAAGTATAAGCAAAACACATAAGATATAATTCTTGTTGTGTGGTTAAATGAGGATGTAGAACAAAAAAAAACTAAAAAAAATAAGACACTAATCTCTTACCTTGGTTTGCACAGCTGAGTGTATTAAAATCATGCTTTGCCTACACTTGGAACAGTGTACAAGACAGGATGGATCACTTGAAGGAAAAAATACATTTGCAGCAGACAGGAAAAGAAAAAAAAAAGGAAATAAATGTTACCCAAAATGATGCATTTAGTTTTATATTGCCATGTCATGATATACTTTGAGCAGCTGGAAAAAAGAAAAAAATATGTGTGTATATATATATATATATATATATATATATATATATATATATATATATATGTATATATAGAGAGAGAGAGAGCGTGTGTGTGTGTATAGACACACACACAGATGCACACATTATATATATAAAGAACGAGAGAGTGTGAGAGTGTTACTGGAGAAGCAGTTATACTGAGCATCAAAGAGTAAAAGTTC
Source organism: Protopterus annectens (assembly GCF_019279795.1). Classification (NCBI taxonomy): domain Eukaryota; kingdom Metazoa; phylum Chordata; order Ceratodontiformes; family Protopteridae; genus Protopterus; species Protopterus annectens. The sequence continues at coordinate 1,679,481,302 of NC_056729.1, forward strand.
TTTGCAGAGTTCTGAGTAGGAATCATATTTTTTGATTGTAGAGAGGAGTAATCCTCATAATTTGAGGTTTAATATTAATAAACTATGATCACTGCAGAGGAGTTTATTGTGAGGGGAGCACAGACCTGAACTATCACTGGGGGGAAAAGAAGTTGATGTGATGCAGCCTTCTTTCTAATAAAGGGAAGGGGTCTGAGGAGCAGATAGCCAAGCAGTATGTCAGCTCTGTGCTGGATTTGTGGTCATTTGGCCTTTTACAATACTGAGCAGATGTCTTCTGTGCAGGGGGGCAAGGGTAATAAATGAGAACATGGAAGTTATTGGAAAGGTGTAAAGTTAGGCCATAAGTGCATAGACTTGACCAGTCTAGCACCTGGGGAAAAGAGAGATCTTCCATGCTCAGGAAAGTGAATTCAGCATTTAGTTTTTAGTTTTGTAGAATGTGACACTTATCCAGCCAATCGAAGCTATCTGAAGAATGAAGTAGTTTCAAGTGGATGGCTGTTGCTAATTATGTGCTAGGTATTTGGGAATGAATTATGTTTTTGCTTTGTGCTAAGCTGCCTTTGTTGTCCACGTATTCAGGAAATTTTTCATGTTGGCCAACTTGGTTGTTACTAACTGGATTTCATCTTCTAGTTGTTTTTTTAATGTGAATATGAGAATGGCAAGATCTGTAGATGACCATGCCATTTGCATGTAAGATAATGATAATTCAGGTCAGTGGACAGTATGTTGACGAAGATAAAGAGCTCACATTGCACTGGTATACCACAGCCAGTCCAAAAGCTGTGCTCGTACCATGAGATAACCGATTGCTTACCTTTTTACTACTTTTCCTCTCTCCTCATCTAACATACATTTTCACTTCTTTCTCTCCTCTTCTTACATATTTTTTTTCACTTAACAGAATTTATTATATTTACTCGGTCACATTTATTTCTGTTACACACATTTTTGCAGTTCATATTCTCACGTTTACATTTTTTAATCTTACCGTTTTGTTTGCTCTTCTTGCGGATCTTGAAGTTTTTCTCTCATCCTTTTCTTATTTGTTTTATATTTACTGTTACTTATTATAATGTTTGCATATTACCTATTTTACCATTGCTGTATTGTAAAAAATATAGGTGCACTTTTGTATTGTAATGTATATATTGCTGCATGTTATAATTATTTTACTCGATTGCCTCGTGGTTTTGGCGTCTTTTCAGACTTGTTGGCTGTTGGTGAAGCACCCACCAAGAGGAGAAAATGCTGAGAGAAGAAAGGAGCCACTTTTGAGATTTTAAGTATTTTTCTTCAGATTATTTGTTAAGATTTCTGCATTGCTGCCTACTTTTTGGCATTTTCCAGCTTGCTAAACTTGATATCTGTATTGGGAACTGTATTTAGAACACATCTAGAGCCTGTTTACTGCATTTCCTGTGTTGCACTTATTTTAAAATAGTTTTTTCTTAAAACTTGCATTTTACCTGTCTCTGGCCTAGCACTCAAGTGTGGGGTCATTTATTGCACTGTTCTAACTTGTTGCTACTTGTGTATCTCTGCTATCTTTAAACAAAACAAAAAAAAAAAAAAAAAAATCTTGCTTTTTTCCCACTTTCTGAAATTTAAAAAAAAGTTCAGTTACAGAATTGCTGTTCTGAACTGTTTGTAAGTTTCTTGGAGGCCATTGCTTGCAAGGGCTAAAGGGAAGTCTCTGTGTTCATCAGTGGCAGTGATAAACATTGAGCAGCCTGCCTGTCCCTGTGGGAGTGGTTACTGCCTAGAAACTGTAGTTTTATTGGCCATTTTGGGTCAATTCCAAACTCCTTGATCCCCCTCTCTTAAAACCCTCTTTTGCGCGTTTTTGCACACAGCGCAGCATCGGGTAGCGCCGCTTAATCAGGTTTAAACTATTCCCGACTCCACAAAGTCTGCTCTTCACTTTTTCCCTTAGAACTGTTCCAAATCTCAAAGTAAGCACTCTAGTTTCCTTCTAAAACCCAGCAGTAGCTAAGATAAGTGTCTTATAAGTAAGCCCTAATAAACTAAAGCACTACACCCTCTTATACTCCCTTTAAGTACTTGGCTCCCTATTGGTCCTTTTTGATCAAGTCAAAAAGTAATTCCTTATACTATTCTGGCATGTCCAAAAGTCAGTTTCAGGTTTACTCTCCAGTCCTGCTGGTGAATATGGGAATCTTGAGGCAATGTTACAACTGCCTTATGTACACAGACCACCCTCTCCTCTTCCCAACAAGTTCAAATATATGTGAGAGATGCAACTATATAGCCAAACTGGAGGCTGAGCTCTTTCAACATAGTACTGGCACGATCAGTCTGGAGGACAAAGTAATCACACACACCACAAATCCAGTCTCACATAGACCTATCGCAACAGCAAACCACACACATAAACACACAAAAACATACTCGGAGGCTCTAAATAAAAATCTGCCCAAGCAACAGAGACCTCCAAAGCAGACATCCAAGCAACTGCTACCCCACAACAATACCCACGTATCACATAGTTCACAAAGTCAGTGTGCCACACAGTCACAGCCCTTAAGGCTAAACAACACACCTAATACACTTGTAATAGGTGACTCTATTGTCAGACACTCTGACGTCCCTCTCACCAGGCTGAACAAGGAGAAGGTCACTGTAAGCTGCCTGTCAGGTACCAGGATCCACCACATAACACAAGCACTCAGGTCACTCCAAAGCAAGTACAAATATGACTCCGTCATTGTCCATGCTGGTGTGAATGACCTGAGATGTACCTCCCTGGATTACATGAAAAGAGACATAGAGGAGCTCTCTGATCATGTGGCCCAGGCCGGTATGACCCTGACCTTGAGTAGCATCTTACCCTCACCAAGAATGATACCACAGTATAAAGACAAAATGATCAATTTCAACAATTGGCTAAAGTATTGGTGTCACTCAAAGGGGATCCAGTGTCTGTCAGCCTGGGATGATATGCTTGACAAGCCACGTTGCTTCACTAGGGACGGCTTGCACCTGTCACCCCTGGGTTTTCGAATACTGGCCAAGGCTCTTGCCACCCCATAATGCCTTTTTAGGCAAGGCTCAAAAGACAAACCCACCTCCTTAGACAACACAAGGAAAAAGAAACTAAGGGTAATGCTGCTCAATGCCAGAAGTCTAAACCTCAAGATGCATGCACTTGAGGCTCTCCTCAGTATGGAGAATATCGATATCTGTGCAGTAACAGAAACCTGGTTCAAGGCTCCCTAGAGCACCCCAGCACTACCAGGCTATACCTCATACCATGCTTTTCGGCCCCAAAACTTGGTCCGAACCACAAGAGGAGGGGGAGTATCAATATTCATCAAAGATACCCATACCTCCAGGCTAGTGGCACTGCAAAAAGCATCTGAGACCATCCATGTGCAACTAACAGTGGGCAAAACTGCCTTCCAGTTTGTAGCCTGCTACAGACCACCCTCCCAAACTCAGGAACCCCACTCAGCTTTCCTGAAGACACTGGAGAATATGAAGGTCTCTCCAAACACCATTATATTGGGTGACTTTAACTACCCAAACATAGACTGGGAGCACAACTCAAGCCCAAACACCCTAGCCCAATGGTTCCTAGAATTTATAAACTCAAATGCTATGGAACAACTGGTCACCACTCCCACAAGAGGGGAAAACATATTGGACCTGATCATCACCAACATGGGGACTCTGTGTTCCATACCAGAGGTATACCCCTCATTGGTAAGATCTGACCATAAATTAATCACTATGGACATCCATATCCCGTCCCCACCCCCAGCAAAGGAAACCACGGTCAAAAACTTCTCAAAAGCAAACTTCCCACTTCTCAAAACCGAGGTGGAATCCTTCAAAGCCCCAGGGCCAGTGGAAAATACGGCCCAAACCGCAGAATCCTTTACAAATGCATTCTGTGGATACCTACAGGAATGCATGGATCATGCTATCCCAAATAAAACCAAGACACACTCCTCCAAAGGCAGGAGACCTGTCTGGTGGACCCCAGCCATAAATAAGCTGTACAACAGAAGAAGGAAGCTACTACATGATAGAGCAAAATCCCTGAAAGGGAAGGCAACTCTAATCAGTACTAGCAAGAAACTAGGATCCCCCATAAAATCATCTAAGGCTAGCTTCGAAAGAAAAATTGCACAAGACGCTAAAAATAATCACAAGGCTTTCTTTAGTTATGTCAGAAACCTGGATGGAAACTCCCAGATATGCTCTGAGTTAGTGCAAAATGACAAAAAATACACTGAACCCACAGACATTGCCAACATCCTGGCAGACAGGTTCAGTGCAAACCCCCCCCCCCCCAAATGAGCAAATGACTATCCCAACAGAGTGTAGCCTCCCTGACATCACAGATGCACAGGTGAGAGCTGCCCTCTCCAAAACAAAAAACACAGCATCAATGGGACTGGACGGTGTCCCGGGCTGCGTTTTAACAGGATATGTACCCAAAGAATGGTGTACAGCAACAGTGGTCCCACTCCATAAAGGTGGTGCCTCAACGGACCCCGGAAACTATCGGCCTATAAGCCTAACTAGCCTGATATGCAAAGCTATGGAGCGTATCATCATGGAACTCATAAACAAAGACATTGGGAACCTCCAAACACTGGATTCTACCCAATTCGGCTTTGTTAAGGGCAGATCTTGCCTCTTGAACCTGGTCAATTTCTTTGAAACAGTCACCAAGGCCATAGACGAAGGGAAGGTAATCCACACAGCCTACCTTGACCTTGCAAAAGCCTTCGACACAATACCCCACTCGGGCATCATAAATAAGCTCACCAGCTTAAATATCAACCCCTATGTCACAAGATGGGTTGCAAACTGGCTTAGGGATAGAACCCACATGGTCAGAATTGCAGGTGCCATGTCAGACTCTAAACCAGTTACAAGTGGCATCCCACAAGGCTCAGTCCTGGGACCTCTCTTGTTTGGTATATATTTCTCTGAGGTACAGGCTAACATAGGAGGACTATGGCTGACAAAGTTTGCAGATGACTGCAAACTGGGGGCCATAATCGACTCTCCGGCTGACACAAGCATCCTCCAAAAAGGTCTCACAGAGATGGATAACTGGTGCCACAGCCATGGCCTAAAGCTAAATGCCAAAAAGTGCATAGTCATCCCCTTTGGGAAAAACAAAGTGCCCACAAATTACGACATAGGTGGTAATCCATTAAGTACAGAATAAGTAATTAGGGATTTGGGGACCCAAGTAGATTGCAATCTCTCCTTTGACAATCACATTGCCAAAGTGGTTAGAAAGACATTCTATATAGCCCACCTTATCACGAAGGGGTTCACATCTAGATCAAGAGAGGTCATTGTGCCCCTCTACTCATCACTCATCAGGCCCATAATTGAATATAATGCCCCATTTGGGATGTACCTTACCCGATACCTGCCACAACTAGAAAGACCCCAAAAGTACCTCACCAAGAGGATCAAAGGACTCAAACAGATGCCCTATGCAATTAGGCTAAAGAAACTCCAGCTCTACTCAGTTGCTTACCGCCTACTCAGAGGCGATCTGTGCCTGACGTATAAAGCCAAGTCCAACCCAGAATTAATAGACATGCTCCACCTCAGGAAATCCAAATCCATCAGAACTACAAGCTCCAGTGACTTAAACCTCAGCACAGAAATAAATAGAACATGCTGGAGGGACAGATTCATATCCCAGAGGCTCCCCTCACTCTGGAACAAAATCCCAATCCATGTCAGACAGAGCCCCTCAATGACCCTCTTCAAGAAGAATCTTGACGTTTGGATGGGAGATCGTAAATTTACTCCTGGGATCTCTTCTGTGTCACTTCTAGACAGAGGCACGGTAAACTAACCTTAAATGGGCTATCTTCTGTGACCTACTATACAGAGGCACAGTCAACTAATGTAAGAAGGGTGGCAAAAGCCAAACACACTCTGGCTAGGCTTGTAAATGCCCTAGGGCAGATAGCCTAGTATCAACCTATGAACCTATGAACCTAAGTGTTTGTTTTCATGCTGGAATGCTATCTATGTCCTTAGCCATTTTGACTTGGGTTATACCTGAAAAGGGTGTTCAGACTAGTGCTCTCACCTGTTTAACAAATGTATAACAAGCTGACTGACTAGGTCTATATCATTTCATTGAAATCTCAGTTTAGCAAATCCCTATTTATCGAACCCAGTTGAGAGAAAGGTTACTTCAACGAATGATCACTTCAGCGAACTTTCACACAGGGAAAGAAACTAATCAGTCAGCTACCAACCATACAAAAAAATTTCAAAATCTTAAACTCAGCTACGTGGGGAGCTTTACCCCCAACACACCCCCAATGTGGGGGGGGCTGTGCTCCCTATATCCCCCTAACTAAATATGCCAACTCAGAAGTCACACTACAGTTGGAGAAAGGGCATATTCCCGAAGATGACTGACTAGTTTCTTTTCCTGTGTGGAAGTTCACTGTAATGATCTTTTGTTGAAGTGAGCTTTTTCTCAATTGCATTTGATGAAGAGGGATTTGCTAAATTGAGATTTTGATGAAGTGATAAATAAGTAAATAACTGCCAATAAGACCTTCTCAAATGGAACGCATGTGGATGTCAGGACCTGTTGTATATCAGCAGCTAATGGAATCAGAAACCCATAACTCTACCAGCCTGATATCTGCTACTATAGCTCCCTACATAACACAGATTACTTCAGGTACACATTAAATATTGCTTTCTTTCTTGAAATATTTCTCCAAATTTCTCATAGCGTTTGACTGGCCTCCCACTAAGAGCAAAGACCTGGGATACATCTCCCATAGTCTGTGCATATGCTGTAAACACCCTGTGGTGAGCAACTTTCATAAGTTTTGGGCATACAGATATGTATAAGTTATATGGGTGTGAATAGCCAATGCAGCAGGACAAATAAAAGGAGTAAAATATCAAATAGATGCTCAAAAATGGGTAGCCATATGGTTTCCTGGAATGCAACAACCATACCTCACCCTCAAATTATTTACAGTTGCTTTATCAGCAGTGTCAGTAGCACAGCTGTTAGCATACTTGACTTTGGTGCTAGAAGACCAGAAAGTAGTTGGTTCTATTCCCACTCCAGGTGATTGGATTAGTGACACTGCAGTGTAGCATTTGGTGAGTGATGTAGTCCTGAATGTGTTGTCCTTTGGTGATAGCTCAGGTCGATGTAAAAGATCCCACACACCTATCAAAAAGGGTAGGGGAAGTTCCCTAATGCCCTGGACAAATTGCTCCTAGTAATTAAAATACCACATGAGGTCTCCCCTGAAAAGTGGCCTCTAGCCTAGTATGAATAACCCAGTCAACAAACGATAAGTAAATAAATCAGTTCTAGTAAGGCTTTATATAGCTTCTAGAAGTAAATGTTCTGACTTATTTTCAGAGAATAGAATGTTTAAATATATTTGATCATACGAGGGAGGGATCATTGAGGGTGGGTGGCCTAATGGTTAAGGTGTTTGCCTTACAAACACAAGGTGCAGGGTTTGAGTCTCACAAGGTATAATTGGCTAAGCTTGCAAGGGCAGTTAGCCTAGTATGAACCTATGTAAGAAGCATACTGAAATATTGTAGCATGAATCTTCTGAAGTCAAGGTTATTTGGAGTTCCAGATGCTGACAGAACATTATGCTTGTTTTGATAGAAATTGCTTGTAACTGTTGCAATCAGTTAAAATTACACTGTGTCATAATATCAATGTGTAGAAATGTATAGTAACCTGCAGTAACTTATTTGTATAGTTTGTAGTATATACTGTAGTTTGTGATTATATTGCTATTGTTTGTATCTAAGGTTAATGATCATCTGTTAGTTTACAATAAAAAAGAAAGATAAAAAATATCTTGTGAACTTAATAAATAAATAATGGAGCAAGAAGTATTTCTGAATGTAACCAGAGACGTATGCAGGTATTTTTTCTAGAAGTTTGCTTAGAATTTAGAATATAGAAACAGATTGAAAGTCAGCAGTAGATTGTGATGATGTGACAATTTTACAATACCTCTGGATGTCAATTGACCACTGTTGTACTGAAAAAAGACAGATATTATTAGCAAGAAAAGAAAGTGAAGTAACTTTGGTTTCAAGTTCACAATACAAAACAAGACATTGTTGTCATTAATATAATTCATTGCAATTGTATTATACAAGTATTCTGTCGAAGATGTGCTAAAACCCTTAAGAGGGTGACCCTTGACTTCAACACTGTTAGCTGCCTGTCGGGTGCCAGGATCCGCCACATAACACAAGCACTCAGGTCACTCCAGAACAAGTACAAATATGACTCTGTTATTGTCCATGTTGGTGTGAATGACCTGAGCTGTACATCCCTGGACTACATGAAAAGCGACATGGAAGAGCTCTCTGATCATGTAGCCCAGGCCGGTATGACCCTGACCCTGAGTAGCATCCTGCCCTCACCAAGAATGATACCACGGTATAAAGAAAAAAATTCTCAATTTCAACAATTGGCTAAGTTTCTGGTGTCATTCAAAGGAGATCCAGTGTCTGTCCGTCTGGGATGACATGCTCGACAAGCCACGCTGCTTCACTAGAGATGGCTTGCACCTGTCACCCTTAGGCTTTCGAATACTGGTCAGGGCTCTTGCCACCCCCATAGTGCCTTTTTTAGGCAAGGCTCAAAAGACAAACCCACTGCTGTAAATAGCACAAGTAACAAAAAACTGAGGGTAATGCTACTCAATGCCAGAAGTCTAAACCTCAAAATGCACACACTCGAGGCACTCCTCAGTATGGAGAAAATCGATATATGTGAAGTAACAGAAACCTGGTTTAAGGTTCCAGAGAGCACCCCAGCACTACCAGGTTACAACTCATACCATACATTTCTTCCACAGAACCCGAACCAAAATACAAAAGGCAAACATTAACTGGGAGATCTACTCAAGTACTAACTCCCTTGCCCAACATTTCCTAGAATTTATAAACTCAAACGCCCTGGATTAACACTCCCACCAGAGGCGACAACATATTGGATCTGGTCATCACCAACATGGGCGACCGGTGTTCCACACTGGAGGTCAACTTCTTGCTGGTTAGATCTGACCATAAACAAATCACTTTGGATATCCACATTCTGCCCCCACCCCTGAACAAGGAAACCACTGTGAAAAACTTTTCAAAACAAACTTCACGTTACTTAAGACTGAGGTGGAAAGTTTCAAAGCCCCCATGCTGAAGGATAATGCTGTCCAAGCTGCAAAATCCTTTACTAATGCATTCTATGGGCACCTACAAGAATGCATGGATCGTGCCATCCCAAGCAAAACCAAGACTCACTCCTCCAAGAAAAGGAAACCAGTCTGGTGGACTCCTGCCATAAACAAGCTATACAATAGAAGGAGGAAACTAGTACAGAAAAGAGTAAAATCCCAAGAAGGGAAGACATCCCTGATCAGTATCAGCAAGAAACTACGATCCCTCATAAAATCATCCAAGGCGAGCTTTGAAAGAAAAATTGCCAAGGACTCCAAAGATAACTACAAGGCATTCTTTAGCTATGTCAAGAATCTAAGTGGCAATTCTCAGATCTGCTCGGAGTTAGTGCAGAATGGCACAAAATACACTGAACCAACCGATATCGCCAACATCCTGGCAGACAGGTTCAGTGCAAACTTCACCCCCTCTCACCCCCAAAAGGACCCATAACCATACCAGAAGAATGTAGAGTCCCTGAAATCACAGACACTCAGGTTAAAACAGCCCTCTCCAAAGCCAAAAACACAGCATCAATGGGATCGGACTGTGTCCCAGGTTGTGTCCTACTCAAGCTCAAAGACGAACCATTGTTCAAACTCAGCCTCTCCACAGGCTATGTACCCACAGAGTGGTGCACAGCAACGGTTATTCCACTCCACAAAGGTGGAGCCACAACAGACCCCGGGAACTATTGCCCTATAAGCCTGACTAGCTTGGTCTGCAAGGCTATGGAGCACATCATCATGGAACTCATTAACAGAGACATTGGGAACCTACAAACACTGGACCGTACGCAGTTCGGCTTTGTTAAGGGCAGATCATGCCTCCTGAACCTGGTGGACTTCTTTGAGACAGTTACCAAGGCTATAGATGAGGGAATGGTGGTACACACAGCCTACCTAGACCTCGCAAAGGCCTTCAACACCATTCCCCATTCTGGTATTATAGACAAGCTCACCAGCCTGAACATAAACCCCTATGTCACAAGATGAGTTGCCAACTGGCTCATGGACAGAGCCCACATGGTTAGAGTTGGGGAGCTAGGTCCGACTCTAAACCGGTTACAAGTGGCATTCCACAGGGCTCAGTCCTAGGACCCCTCCTGTTCGGCATATACTTCTCAGAGGTACAGGCAAGCACAGGACTATGGCTGACCAAGTTCACAGATGACAGCAAATTAGGGGCTATAACTGACTCTCCAGCTGACACAGACATCCTCCAAAAGGGTCTCACTGAGATGGATACCTGGTATCAAAATCATGGCCTCAAGTTAAATGCCAAAAAGTGCGTAGTCATCCCTTTGGAAAAAATAAAGTACCCACAAACTACAACATAAGTGGTAGTCCCCTAAATATGGAAGACGTAATAAGGGATCTGGGGACCCAAGTAGAGCGTAATCTCATCTTTGATAATCACATTGCCAAAGTGGTTAGAAAATCCTTCTACGTGGCTCACCTAATCACAAAAGGGTTTGCATTCAGATCAAAAGAGGTCATTGTGCCCCTCTACTCATCACTCATCAGACCCATCATAGAGTACAACTCTCCATTTGGGATGTACCTTACAAGACACCGGCGACAGCTGGAAAGACCACATAAGTACCTCACCAAGAGGATCACTGGCCTCAAACAAATGCCCAACGCAGCTTGACTGAAGAAACTTCAGCTGTACTCGGTTACATACCGCCTACTCAGAGGTGATCCCTGCCTGACATACAAGGCCATGTCCAACCCAGAATTGATGGACATGCTCCACCTAAAGAAAAACCTTATCCCCTTGAGCCACATGCTCTAGGGATCTAAACCTCACCACAACAATAAATAGGACGTGCTGGAGGGATAGATTCCTGTCCCAGAGAATTCCCATGCTTTGGAACAATATTCCAATCTACATTAGGCAGAGCTCCTCGCTAACACTCTTCAAAAGAAACCTTGACGAGTGGATGGGAAACAGAAAGTTTATCCCGGGGATCACTTCAGTGGCTGTGCTGGACAGAGGCACAGGGACCTAATCTAAGGGGGCGGCGAAAGCCAACACATTTTGGCTAGGCTTATAAATGACTTTGGGCAGATAGCCTAGTACCTAATTATGAATCTATGAACCTAAGAGCTGACCTGATAGTCAGGGATCTAGGAAAATATGTATACAGTAATCTGGCCTTCAACCAGTTCATAGCCAAGATGGTATGAAAATCATTCTATATCACTCAACTTATAAGCAAGGGTATGGTATCCAGGTCCAAGAAAGTTATAGAACTACGCTACTCAGCCCTTATCAGACCCATCATTGAGTATATGTACGAAACCAGGCACTTGCAACACTTGGAATGCCCTCAAAGGTTTCTCATCAGGAGAATCAAGGGTAAGAATACCCTGACCTACACAGGTTGCCTTAAGGCCCTATTTCTGTACTCAGTCTCCTACAGGTTACTGAAAGGTAATCTATACCTGCCATATAATGCTCTGATGGATCTCTTGCACATGCGCAAAACAAACAGCACCAGAAACACTTGATCCAAGGACTTGAACTTTGCCTGCAACAAAAATAGAACATGCTAGAGAGACTGATATGTGTCTCAAAGGATCCCTGCACTATGAAATGAGTTCCCCATCCATGTGAAGCACAGCTCATCCCTGACTTTGTTCAAAAAAACTCTTGATCTCTGGATATTATTTTGATGTCATTAAGTTGCTATCTCTAGTTCAGGTCTATATTAGAACATTGAAGTATTACTACATCGAATGTTCTAATATCGAACAATTCCACTCAAAACACCACAACATCGAACACTCAGAACAGCAAATTTTTTCCCAGGGAAAAAATTTGCTGTTCCAACAAACATACACACAACACAAGCACACCAAAATACATAATCCACACACATACACTTCACAAAACCCTACACTAAACCATACATACACTACTAGCTATCCACTTACCTTAACCCAACCCTAACCCTAAGGTCCGTAACTACCGCACACTCACCTTACCCGCTCCATAACCCTAAAGTCCCTATCGCACACTCACCTTACCCGCTCCCTAACCCTAAAGTCCCTATCGCACATTCACCTTACCTGCTCCCTAACCCTAAAGTCCCTATCGTACACTCACCTTACCCGCTCCCTTAACCCTAAGGTCCCTATTGCACACTCACCTTCGTTCGCACACTTACCTTAACCCGGTCCGTAACCTTCGCTCCACAGTTGAGGAAATAGCAAAGCTGCAGAAACGGCCCACCAAATACTTTCCGTAGGAAAGCATTTGATATTCTGCAGCTTCGCTATTTCCAACTTTTGATGCAAAGGGTTCGATATTAGTACATTCGAAGTAATAATACTTTGATGTACTAATACAGACCCTCTAGTTCAACTTGTAACAGGCCCACTACAAATTACAATATTCTGGATGCTATTTTGTGCTTGGAGGAATTGAGAGTAAAAGAGGTTTTAGTTGTGTCACATTCTAAGTGCTGTACAACCAATCTAAGGATTTTGGGTCAATTTATGTCCAGAAGAAGATACTTGCAGTGAAACACACTGCCATTAATAATGACCTGTCTCAGTGGACCTGTTTTTAAATGAATAAATGGTACAAATATAAAGGGAAATGAGACATTCTTTACTATAAACTTTCTATTCTAGAAATGTTTTATATACATTAACTAAAACATTTTGTAAGTCAGGAAAGAATCCATCTTGGTGAATGAAAGAACACAGAGATAATCAAAAGAGAAGACAAAATGGTAGAAAACTATGAACAAATTCCCTTCTGCTGGAAGCTCGACTGAAGAAACTCCAGCTGTACTCGGTTGCATACCGCCTACTCAGAGGTGATCCCTGCCTGCCTATTTTAAGAAAGGCTATTAGAAAATCCAAAAGAAAATATGAGTATAGTATTGGAAATTTTAAGCCCAACAATACAGATGCTAAGAATGAGGGTTATTCTGGTATCACACTTAGCCTAGGATGTAGAAAGGAGCCCTAAAATGTCCTGTTTCTTGGTGGTATCCCTTCCTGATTCAGAGACAGGCCCCCTTCAGTGATTCTACACATTCTGTTGAATAACTGTGGTGGGCTGTCTCCACTTCTGTGCTCAAAACTAATGGGGGATTCTTGGGAAGCTGCCTTTGCTAATTATTCATATGTTCTCCCCTGGAAATGATTGTGTAAATTATCACATTCAGCCATGTTAATGAACATGGCTGAAAAACTGATGTCCCATAAGTCATTTGGGTTAAGATATAAAAGAAAGGATCAAGTAAGTGTGTGGAAAGATAGTGGTGGGGTGTGTATGTGTGATCATGTGTGGCAGTGTGTGTACATGTCTTCAGGGGTATTAGTGGGCATGTGTGTGTGTGTGTGTGTGTGTGTGTGTGTGTGTGTGTGTGTGTGTGTGTGTGTGTGTGTGTGTGTGTCTGGCAGGTCGCAGTACAAGGGGATAGTTAAGGGATAGGTAGATGAGGTGTATGTGACTATGGGTGAATGGTGTGTCTATAAGAGCAGTTGAATGGGGATGTCTTATGTATGGTAAATGTCTGCATGTGAGAGTGTGTGTGTGTGCATGTGATTCTGTGGGATGGGGGGTTGCCATACCTCTCAAACCCCTCTAGATTAATCATAAAATCCTGTAATATGGGGGGGAACTGGACACCCTGGACACTTAACTATTACTCTAAGTCACTGCAAAAGTTAATAGAACAACAGGTTTTGTATCATAAAGCATTTTCTGACAATAAGAAATATGAAACTCTAATCTCTGCCATCTCTGACTGACTGACTGCAATCACCAATGATTTATGAGACATACGGCAAATATTAGAGACAAAATCAGGAATGCTCTATAAAATCAGGGAGTGTTGAGATGTGTGTAGACATATATGCAGTCACAGAAACATGATTCAGAACCAAGGAAAGTACCCAGCTATCAAATGATACAATGCCTTTTATACATTTTGATCCCCCTCAGCTGAGGATAAAACAAAGAGAGGAGGTGTCTCAGTGTTTATAAAGGACACGTACACTGTTAGACTGGTCCAACAACATGACTTTGAGCTGCTGCATGTCCAGCTAACTGTAGGTACGACCCCCCTATCATATCTTTGCTAACTAGAGATCACCTAACATGAGTCTGGAAAACCACACCTCCTCCCTAAACCTTCTATAATCTCTTAACATTCAGCCTAACACCATACTTATGAGTGACTTCAACTAGCCCTCCATAAATTGGGAGACTTATACAACCAATAATTCACTATCTCAGAGGTTTTTGGACTTTGTTAATGCAAACACCCTGGAGCAACTAGTTAGCTCCCCAACTAGAGGTGTAAATATCTTACACTTAGTAGTTATGAATATGGGGGGATGCTGCTTCCTCCCATGCATTAACTCCTCCCTGGTATGATCTGACCACAAAATGATCTCCTTTAGTATTAAAACTAACCTAGAATTTCAATCAAACACCAAACCTGGTAAGAACTTTGCTAAGGCAAATTACCTCAAACTAAGTGACAACTGATTAAACTTCCAAGCTCCTCTAAACTTGGATAACACTGAGGCCTACTCTGAAATGCATACGAAAGCACTGTAGAACCACACTCATAGCTGCATAGAGGAGGCAGTACCTGTCCAAGTCAGACCTATGATTACTGGCACAAATAAACCAGTCTTGTGGATCCCCAGCATCAATAAGCTATTAAACAAAAAGAAAAATATCCTCTCCAAAGCCAAGAAGGAAAAGACATAACAGTGCAAAAGAACACTCTCACCAGTTTAAACAAACGAATTAGACAGCTGGTCAAATCTGCCAAAGCAAACTATGAGGCAAAGATATATCCACCAAAGACAAAAAAACTGTTTAGTACCACCAACGACCAGAAATTTTACCTCCAAGTTCTTTTATTTTAACAGCAAATGTAAAATATAATAAAACTGACAAGCACAGATATAAATCTCTCTTAGTGCCTCGGCTTAAAACAGCCTTTACAGAGTACATGAGGCAAAGATAGCCTCCAAGGTAAAAGATAACCATAAGACTTTTTAAACCATAACCTCAGGGGGAATGCTCAGCAATGTGCCAAGTTAATCATTAACGTCAACAGTTACCCCCAGCCTGAAACTGTAACAAACATGCTGGCTGACAAGTTCAGTTAAAACTCCCGCCCATCAACTCCTATCACACCCAAAGAAATACCCACAACCAACCCCCACCTGTCATTACCATGGAACAGGTCCTTACTGAGTTTGCCAAAGCCAAAAACACAGCCTCTATGGGTCCCAGCAACATTCCAGGATACTTCTTAAATAGCTTAAAACAGAATCTGTCAGGGCCACTAGAAACCCTCTTTAACCACAGCCTCCAGATGGGCTTTGTCCCAGAGGAATGGGGGACTGCAACAGTCATCCCTCTGCACAAAAGGGCCCATCAACTGACCCAGGGAGCTACAAATCCATAAGCTTGAACAGTCTTATCTGCAAGGCCATGGAGAGAATTATCATGGCCCTGATCAATAACAACATAATAAATCTCCAAACACTGAACCAGACCCAATTTGGCTTTGTCAAAGGGAGGTCTTTGCTCATTGTGGTGGACTTCTTTGAGAAAGTCACCAGGGCCATTGATGAGGGTAAAACAATACATAACATTTATCTAGACCTGACCAA
Organism: Protopterus annectens; assembly: GCF_019279795.1. Classification (NCBI taxonomy): domain Eukaryota; kingdom Metazoa; phylum Chordata; order Ceratodontiformes; family Protopteridae; genus Protopterus; species Protopterus annectens. The sequence continues at coordinate 1,679,497,213 of NC_056729.1, forward strand.
AGCTTTTGACACAATCCCCCACTCAGGGATCATAGATAAACTTACTGAGTTAGGCATAAACCCCAACATCATCAGATGGATAGCAAACTAGCTCACTAACAGGACACGTTGTACTGATAGGTGAATCCACTTTTGATAAGAAACTTGTTACTAGTGGTGCCCCACAGGGCTCAGTTTTAGGACCCCCCTGTTTGGTATATACTTCTCTGAAGTGAAGGCCAGTGTTGGGGGCCTCTGGCTTACCAAGTTCTCTGGTGACTGTAAGCTGGGAGCAATCACTGAATCCCCAAATGATGTTGACATCCTACATACAGGCCTAAAAATGACAAATGACTGGTGCCAAAACTGTGGTCTGAGACCAAATGGTAAAAAATCTGTATTCATAACTTTCTGAAAATTATAATATTGATAGCATACCCCTAAAAGTAGATCCTGTGGTGAGAGACCTAGGAACATAGATAGATAGTAACCTAAACTTTGACCACCAGGTATCTACGAAATTGAGGAAATCCGTATGTGTGGCTTAACTTATAAGTAAAGCCATGGCATCTCACTAAAAAAAATACAAAGCTAAAGACACGTGTCTTATGCAGACCAACTAAAGGCTCTATCCTTTTACTTCATGTCATATCATTTATTGAGAGGTGACATGTCTGACCTTCAAGACATTCTCTGATCCAGCCCTGCTGAAAATGTTACCTATTTTCAAGAAAAATTATTAGAGGGTTACATGTTCCATGAACCTGAATCTTATTTGTGACTCTAACAGAACTTGCTGCAGAGACAGATTTGTATCCCAAAGGCTACTTAGCTATGGAATAAACTTACCATCTTCATAAAACAAAGTTAACCCCAACAACAGAACAGCTCCAACAACAGAAGGCAATTACAGCTAGAAGTGATAGGCCAAAGGTACAGTGCCAAACCAAATACATAATGCTTCCAATAATAAATTGGATCACTGTCTCTTACCTCTGTGTCTCACTGATGGAGCAGGCCCAGCTGGCATCTGCACAGGTCATCTGTATTTGTACCTCCACTGCTAGCCGTAGTATTCCCATGTGGCATCTCCATAGGTCATCTGTACTCTCCACTGCTAGCCATAGTGGATAATGCCAGGTTTATAGAGGTACCCCATACTTCAGCAAGTGCTCCCTATGGTCTCTGTTTAATGGGTGCAAGAAGATCTTAGTTTCCTGGCTGTACCAGGTGAGGTACCTGCTGAATTCAGTGCCTGAAGAGGTCATTTTCTTGCTGCAAGTCAGCTGGAGAAGAAACCCGGTAGTCTGTGCATATGGTTGTATGTACTGGACACCACATGGCACACATCATTGGGCAGCATAGTAACATGATGCAAAGGAACTCTATTGCATATAGGTGGCAATGTGAGCTTTACCTTGACTGAACATGTGTACCTACTGTTCATACCTTCTGAGCCCAGAAATGAGCAACCGTGAGCATCATAGTTTAAGCTGTGGCTAATAAAGCATCTTGTCATAGCTATGATTCAGAGATGACCCTATTAAATCACCTCAACGGCATAATTACTATGAGACAAGGCATGCTTTCACATGATAAAAACAGTCATCATATTGTGGGAGACATGAGTATGGCAAGCCACACAGGAATCAGAATATATTGGACAGACAAGACTACTGGTAAATAGCCTCATGAGTGCATGGAGACAACACAGACAGAAACCGAGGAGAAGGGTGTGTGAGTGATGGAGACAACACAGATAGAAACTGTGGAGAAGGGTGTGTGAGTGATGGAGACAACACAGACAGAAACTGAGGAGAAGGGTGCATGAGTGATGGAGACAACACAGACAGAAACTGAGGAGAAGGGTGTGTGAGTGATGGAGACTACAAAGAGAGAAACCGAGGAGAAGGGTGTGTGAGTGATGGAGACAACACAGACAGAAACCGAGGAGAAGGGTGTGTGAGTGATGGAGACTACAAAGAGAGAAACCGAGGAGAAGGGTGTGTGAGTGATGGAGACAACACAGACAGAAACCGAGGAGAAGGGTGTGTGAGTGATGGAGACAACAAAGAGAGAAACCGAGGAGAAGGGTGTGTGAGTGATGGAGACAACACAGACAGAAACCGAGGAGAAGGGTGTGTGAGTGATGGAGGCAACAAAGACAGAAACCGAGGAGAAGGGTGTGTGAGTGATGGAGACAACACAGACAGAAACTGAGGAGAAGGGTGTGTGAGTGATGGAGACAACACAGACAGAAACCGAGGAGAAGGGTGTGTGAATGATGGAGACATCACAGACAGAAACCGAGAAGAAGGGTGTGTGAGTGATGGAGACAACACAGACAGAAACCGAGGAGAAGGGTGTGTGAGTGATGGAGACAACACAGACAGAAACCGAGGAGAAGGGTGTGTGAGTGATGGAGACAACACAGACAGAAACAGAGGAGAAGGGTGTGTGAGTGATACAGCACAGGCACAGCAGGTTGTAGTCAACCTTACAGGGCAAAGGAAACAGGGCAGAATATGTTTCTGTCCTCCTGGGGTAATTCAGACTAACAAGAAACAGGTAATAAAGCTGGACAAGCTGCTGTGGGGGGTGTCTGTCAGTATACAATGAACAAGGTCAAGACTGGTTACTGCCCTGCATGCGGGGCTCATTACAACTTAACATATGCACACGTACTGCAAAACATGTAATGTGGAATATCCCCCATGATTCCAGTACATTGGGCACATGCTGTCCTGACATCACAATTCTGATCGCTAGCAGCTATCATAACATTACCACTGCACTATGGCACAGTGTCAGAATGGTGACAGTATAGCAGCCTATAGGGCTGTGGTCAGTGAGTGGAGCCTGGGGATAATACTAAGTTGTCGATTGACATGGACAGTCATGAGCATATATACACATACACACACACACACACACACACACACACACACACACACACACACACAGCTGATACACATGTAATATACAGGTGTACATAACTTGTCATGAGACTGAAAGAGAGACAACAGCTAGAAAAGGTCACTACACTAGAGGTAGAGGTGCTACTTAATGTACACACACATGGCATGCCGATCCTTGAGGAGGGGAAAGCAGGCAAAATCTTGTGTGACCAGGTGTGGTAGGCAATCATGCAGGCCATCAATGCAATGCATGGCTATAAAAGGACAATACTATGCAATTTCTCTCTGGATCAAGGATTTCTTACTTCATGCCAAGACTGTGGCACCAGATATTGCTTCACATAAGTTGACCACTGAGATTGGACCACCACCACAAAGAAGGCATCTCAAGGATAAGGAAGAATTCATAGTATTCCTCACCAAGGAAGATGCAAGAACACTGATATCTGGCAGTGGCTTGGATGTCGGAGATGGGGTGGTGACAACCGCTTGTGTGTCTCTAGAGGGTACACCAGTAGCATGTGCCATTATTGTAGGAAAGTGACTTGCAGTTGTGAATGGTTTACTTAGACATATCTGTCATCCAGGGATATCCTAGCTGCAACAGCAGCAGCCTGCACCATAAGGTACATATTTGTCCATACACTATGTATCTGATTGGTATGTAGCGGTCTGTGTAGACAAGGTGGTGGGTGCAACAGCTATAATCCATCATTGCCATAGGTTCATAGGTAGGTACTAGGCTATCTGCCCGAGGGCATTTATAAGCCTAGCCAGAGTGTGTTGGCTTTCGCTGCCCCATTGATTAATTAACTGAGCCTCTGTCAAGCAGAGCCAATGAAGTGATCCCAGGGGTGTACTTTCTGTTATCCATCCACTTGTCAAGGCTTCTCTTGAAGAGTATTAGTGAGGGACTCTGCCTAATGTAGTTAGGAATTTTGTTTCAAAGCATGGGGAGTCTCTGTGACAGGAATCTATCCCTCCAGCATGTTCTATTTATTGTTGTGGTGAGGTTTAGCTCACTAGAGCGTGTGGCTCGCAGTGACTTGGATTTCTTTAGGTGGAGCATGTCCATCAGTTCTGAGTTGGACATGGCTTTGTAAGTCAGGCAGAGATCACCTCTGAGTAAGCGATATGCCACTGAGTACAGCCGGAGGTTTTTCAGTCGGGCTGCATAGGATATATGTTTGAGGCCAGTAATCCTTTTGGTGAGGTGCTTTTGTGGTCTTTCAAGCTGTTGGAAGTGTCTTGTGAGGTACATCCCAAACGGGGCATTGTACTCTATCATGGGTCTGATGAGTGACGAGTAGAGGGGCACTATAACCTCTTTATTTCTAGATGCGAACCCCTTAGTAATTAGATGAGCCACATAGAAGGATTTCCTAAATACTTTGGCGATATGATTGTCAAAGGAGAGATTACTATCTACCTGGGTCCCCAGATCTCTTATTACCTCTTCTTTATTAAGGGGGCTGCTGCCTATGTGGTAATTCATGGGTGTTTTGTTTTTCCCAAATGGGATGACTATGCATTTTTTGGCATTTACCTTGAGGCCATGACTTTGACACCAGGTGTCTGTCTCTGTAAGGCCTTTTTGGAGGATGTCCATGTCAGCCGGAGAGTCAATTATGGCTCCCAGTTTGCAGTCATCGACGAACTTGGTTAGCCATAGTCCTCCTGTGTTTGCCTGTACTTCTGAGAAATATATGCCGAACAGTAGGGGTCCCAGAACTGAGCCGTGCGGGACACCACTTGTGAGTGGTTAGAGTCAGACCTGGAGCCCACTATTCTTACCGTGTGAGTTCTGTCTGTAAGCCAGTTGGCAACCCATCTTGTGACATAGGGGTTTATGTTCAGGCTGGTGAGTTTTTCTATAATACCCGAGTGAGGAATGGTGTTGAACGCCTTGGCAAGATCAAGGTAGCCTGTGTGAACCACCTTTCCCTCATCTATGGCCTTGGTAACTGTCTCGAAGAAGTCAACCAGGTTTAGTAGGCATGATCTGCCCTTAACAAAGCCAAATTGGGTCGGGTCAAGCATTTGGAGGTTCCCAATGTCTTTGTTAATGAGTTCCATGATGATGCGCTCCATAGCCTTGCAGACCAGGCTAGTCAGGCTTATGGGGCGATAGTTACCAGGGTCAGTTGTGGCCCCTCCTTTGTGGAGCAGAATAACCATTGCTGTGCACCATTCTATGGGCACGTAGCCTGTGGAGAGGCTGAGGTTGAACAGTGTGTTTAGGTGGGGCGTTAGTTTGTTCTGTAGTTTGTGCAAGACGCAGCCTGGGACACCATCTGGCCCCATTGATGCTGTGTTTTTGGCTTTTGAAAGGGCTGTTTTCACCTGTGCTTCTGTGATTTCCGGGACACTACACTTTTCCGGTATTGTTGTGAGCCCTTTTGAAGGTGAGAGGGAGGTGAAGTTTGCACTGAATCTATCTGCCAGTATGTTGGCAATATCATTAGGTTCAGTATATTTTGTGCTATTTTGCACTATCTCAGAGCATATCTGTGAGTTGCCACTTAGATTCTTGACATAGCTAAAGAAGGCTTTGTGGTTATCTTTTGAATCCTTGGCTATTTTTCTTTCGAAGTTAGCCTTGGATGATTTTATGAGGGACCTTAGTTTCTTACTGATACTGATCAGGGATGTCTTCCTTCTTGGGATTTGTTTTTTTTCTGAACTAGTTTCCTCCTTTTGTTGTATAACCTGTTTATGGCAGGGGTGCACCAGACTGGTTTCCTTCTCTTAGGGGAGTGAGTCTTGGTTTTGCTAGGGATAGCATGATCCATGCATCCTTGTAGGTGCTCATAGAGTGTGATTGTAAAGGATTCTGCATTTTGGGCAGTGTTATCCTTCAGCATGGGGGCTGTGAAACTTACCACCTCTGTCTTAAGTAAGGTGAAGTTTGCTTTAGAAAAGTTTTTCACTGTGGTTTCCTTGGTTGGGGGTGGTGGTGGGGTGATTAGTTTATGGTCTGATCTAACCAGTGACGGGTTGACCTCCGGTACAGAGCACCTGTTGCTCATGTTGGTGATGACCAGGTCCAATATGTTGTGCCCTCTGGTAGGGGAGTTTTCCAGCTGATCCAGGGTATTTGAGTTGATAAATTCCAGGAAGCGCCGAGCCTGGGAGTTTGTACTCAAGTAGTTTTCCCAGTTAATGGTAGGGTAATTGAAATCTCCCAAGATCAGGGTGTTCGGTAGGACCTTCATGTTTTCCAGTGTCTCCAGAAAGGCGGAGTGGTGGTCCTTGGTCATGGAGGGTGATCTGTAACAGGCTACAATTTGCATTGCAGATCTGCCCAATGTTAGTTGCACATGGATTATCTCAGAGGTATCATGCTGCACCACTAACCTGGCGGTGTGAGTATCCTTGATGAATATGGATACACCCCCTCCTTTTGTGTTTCGGTCCGTGTTCTGTGGCCGAAATGTGTGGTATGAGTTGTAGCCCAGTAGTGCTGGAGTGCTCTCTGGAGCCTTGAACCAGGTTTCAGTTACTGCACAGATGTCGACGTTCTCCATACTTAGGAGTGCTTCAAGTGCATACATTTTGAGATTTAAACTCCTGGCGTTGAGTAGCATAACCCTCAATTTTTTACTTGTGCTGTTTATGGAGGTGGGTTTGAATTTTGAGCCTTGCCTAAAAAAGGCACTAAGGGGGCAGCAAGAGCCTTGGCCAGTATTCAAAAGCCAAGGGCTGACAGGTGCAAGCCATCTCTTGTGAAGCAACGTGGCTTGTCGAGCATGTCATCCCAGGCTGACAGACACTGGATCTCCTTTGAATGACACCAGAAGCTTAGCCAGTTGTTGAAATTGATCATTTTTTCTTTATACTGAGGTATCATTCTTGGTGAGTGCAGGATGCTACTCAGGGTCAGGGTCATACCCACCTGGGCTACATGATCAGAGAGCTCTTCCATGTCTCTTTTCATGTAGTCCAGGGAGGTATGGCTCAGGTCATTCACACCAACATGAACAATGACAGAGTCATATTTGTACTTGTTCTGGAGGGACCTGAGTGCTTGTGTTATGTGGCGGATTCTGGCTCCCGACAGGCAGCTAACAATAACCTTCTCCTTGTCCAGCCTAGTGAGTGGGGCATCAGTGTGCTTGACTATTGAGTCACCTATTACTAGTGTGTTAGGTATGTTATTTTGCCTTAAGGGCTGTGATTGTGCGGCACATTGATTTTGTGTTTTATGTGTTGTCTGGTTTGTGACGGTAGGTGCAGGTTTTGTGGGTGTCTGCTTTAGAGCTCTCTGATGTTTCTGCAGGTTTTTATTTAGAGCCTCCGAGTATGATTTCATGTATTTATGTGTATTTTTTGCCAGTGCTGGTTTAGTAGGTCTGTGTGAGGCTGGAGGTGTGGTGCAAGTGTTAACCTTGTCCTCATGACTGCCTGTTCCAGTCTTGGGTGGAGATACCTTAGCCTCCAGTTTGGCTGTATAATTGCATCTCTCACATATGTTAGTGTTTTGTGGTAAGAAGAGAGGGCTGTCTGTGTACATGAGGCAGTTGTAATAGGATACCCAGATTCACCAGCTGGACTGGAGAGTACACCTGAAGTTGCCCTTTGGTCATGCCTGAATAGTAGGGTGAGCTGCTTAGTCGCTTGGTTCGTGAGGGGTGGATAAAGAGCCTTGCCCTGTCAAGTGTCGGGGTATATTAATGCTTGCTATTAGGTCTGAGCAAGTGCTGGACTGTAGGATGCTTTTTGAGAGCTTAGGTTGAGAGTTAGACTAGTTTCACGTGAAAAACTGAAGAGGAGACTTAGTGGAGCTGGGAATAATTTAACCCTAGCTAACCGGTGCTGCCCGGCACACAAAACCATGCAATGCGTTTTTTAAACTACTAACTTCTGGGCTGGAACCACTCCTCCAGGGACAGATGGCTGCTCAAAGTTCCCCTCTCTCACAGGTGAACAGAGAAACTTCCCTCTATCCAAGTAAGGTATGGGCAACTCAGAAACTTGTAACACAGTCCTGAATTCAGCACTAGCCTGAAAACTGGATATACTAGCTTAGAAAGGTGGGAAACAAGAAATGTATTTATTTATTTTTTAAAGATAAGGCAAAAACAGTAAAAAGTACACTTAAAACAGCTTTAAATGACTACAAGCAATCAGAAAAGGCTATCACACTTTAATGTGTAGCCTACAACAGTTAAACAATTTATTTAAACAAAAACAAAAAAAAAACTTTTTAGAAGTGCAGGCAGTCAAATAAGTACAATATGTGAAAAAAACAAGCTTTTAAATCACAATAAGTGCTGGAAAATCAGTGTTTAGGTAGAAAACAGTTAAGTACAGCAAGAAAATACAGAAAACTGATACTCAATCACTCCAAAGTCTCTCTTTTAAGCTAGAAGGCTTATATCAGTTTAAGGCTTTCTAGTGCTTTCCAGTAGGTTAGTTACAGGAAAGATGGGAAACAAGTGCAGATGTGGTCTTTTAAACCAGAAAGTTGAAAGAGATGGACAACTTCCCGAATGGTCAATAAACTACAATTCCTGGCCAAGAACCACTCCTCTTGTGGTAGACAGGCTACCTAGTACTTGCCACTCCCACTGATAAGCTAGAAGGCTGCACTCCAACACAAAGGCTTTGGGGGCTCAGAAGCTTACAAACAGTCCTGGATACAGCAAATCTGTACCTGGACTAGACTATTTACAGAAAAGGTGGGGAACAAGTGTATGTTTTCTGTATACATTCACAGGTTCTAGCATAACAGGTTGGAACCTACCTGATATCAATTGTTCAGTGGTGGCTGACAGTGGTGGTACCATGCATATAGCACTGTCCAGTGACACGGGAACACTACCAGCAATGTTAACAGTAAAGAGAACACCCACATCATCCACAACTGAGATAACAGTGGAAGAGCAAGATGAACCCCCTGCATCCCTGTCTTTTTTGCTGGATGTTCAATCAATGTCAGCTCCACCAAAGCTACAGAGGTGTCACTACCACATATATCAGAGGACTGCACTGCCTCTGAAGTGCATACATTCAGCATAGGGGAGAGGCATGTAGGTGGCCATTACCATCATGCTTACAGGACATTCCTAGACCACAGTGTCACAACTGGCATCAGTCTATGTATGTGCAGGTCAGTGATCCATGGAGAAAGGCATGGCATGTAAATGGCCATCACCACCACACCTCCCGGACATCACAGACCACAGTGTCACCACTGGCATCAATCAGTGGTTGTGCAGGTCAGTTATCCAGGCAGAGATAGCCACTATTTACATTGCATGAGAGAGGTTGACTGTAGTCTGTGGCCTGCATGGAGAAGTGCAGCCACTTCTGGGGCCACAGGATTTCCTGCAATGTATGCAGAACAACATGGCATATAGGGACATGGAGCAGACTTGCCCATTGAGGGCAGTGGTAGTAAAGTTGCCAGCCACTGGTAGAGCCATAAGGATTTGGGTAGTTGCCTACTGTGGCCTTGCTTGGGATAGTTGCACATTGCACAGTCACATGCCAGACATACACAGAAGGTACACACCATTCTAGACAAAGTTTCACTGTCCTCAGTGCCCACTGTCATGTCCAATGCTCTTCCAGCTTCATTACAGGGGTGGCCTACTGGTCAAGCCACCTGGATTCCCACAGTTCATTGGCATCACATTCTCTTATAGCCTTCTACAAAGCAATACCTATCTGTAGCCAATTATTAGGGTGTGGACACCAGTATTCTACTGCCGCAGACCGGGGGATGAGAGGTGTATCCAGAGAGTTCCCTGTAAATGCTCCCAACATGGTATACCATTATTTGCAGAGAAAGGTTGTTCTACTGATATTGCAGGGCTTCGCAATGCATACAACAGGTATTTAACTAATGCAAGCTTCACCCCATAACTGAAGGATATGATACCCTGACTCCAAATACTTGTCTGTTGTCATTGTGCCTCCACCAGCTTGTCCTAATGATGATAACTGTGCCCTGCCCACTCTTCTGGCCTGCATGGGTATGATAATATGTGGTGCATAGTTTAACCAGACTATCACTGTAGTGCATAGCTTGGCTATGTTACTACATGTAACACGTTTTATGCTGTGCTTTCCTTTTCTTGCCCCACAGTTGTGTACCAGATACTGTTTCTTTACCACAATGCATTGCATCTACTCCTGCCTTGCATGGTGTACCTCTCCTGTCTGTTCATCTGATGACTCCTCACTTAACTGCTTCTCCATTGCTGTAATAGGTATGTCTTCCAATGCTGTGATGTCCACACAGTCTAACTGCTGTTATAGCACCATATTAGCAGTATGGTACAGATGACAAATCTTTAGTTGGAGGTGTCTAGAGAACAGGCCTTCAGAGGCCCAAAACCAAATTTGATTGTTGGTGTCTGCAAAACTAAAGTGTTATATGCCATCTCTGCCACAGTCTTTGGTCTGCACATGGAGGTTATCAGCTATGGTACCAAATTGTATCCTGCATCATCTGCAATGCACAACAGTGGACACCATTATGGGTGGCCTGCTGCCTAATATCATGGGACCAGCATAATGAGGGCACTGTGGATGTTAATGCATGCACCTACCAATTCATCAACCTTGTAAAAAGACACAGTCTCATAAAACACTGGTATAGATTTCACATATGCCAGATGTGGGAGTCATAGGTACTGCCTGGATGGGGCACAGACACATTGTATTTAATACTCTGGGCACTGCACATGACCTTGGAGTTGGTTGAGTAAACCCCCCTCCAGTTGATATCTATGACACCGTTGATAGCAATGTGGGTGCATTAAATGGTCCCAAACCCTTATAAATTTGGCTGTATTATACAATCTTCAAATTATAGGTTCATAGGTTCATAGGTTGGTACTAGGGTATTGGCCCTAGGGCCTATACAAGCCTAGCCATAACAATTCTCAGGATATTTCTTCTCACAATATTTACTTTCCTGGACCCTGTCTAGCAAGGTGACTGACGTGATCCCCGGGGTGAATTTCCTATCTTCCAACCAAACATCAAGGTTCTTTTTGAAGAGGGCCAAGGAGGCACTCTGCTTGACATGTATGGGCAGTCTATTCCAGAGTATGGGGAGTCTCTGGGTCAGGAGCCTATCCCTCCAGCATGTTTTGTTCATTGTGATGACATGTTTAGATCCCTGGAGTGTGTGGCTCTGAGAGATTGGGATTTCTTTAAGTGTAGCATGTCCAACAGCTCTGGGTTTGACATGACCTTGTATGTTAAGCAGAGATTGCCTCTGAGTAGATGATATGCGACAGAGTATAGCCAGAGTTTTTTTTAGATGGTCAGCATAAGGCATCTGCTTTAGGCCTGTGATACTTTTAGTGAGGTATTTATGCTCCTTTTAGTTGTTGCAGATGTCTTGAGATTTGCATACCAAACAGGGCATTGTATTCTATAATAGGTCTAATGAGGGATGAGTACAGTGGGACAATGACCTCCTTTTTTTCTGGAGGAAAAGCCCTTAGTGATGAGGTCTGCCACACAGTAGGATTTCTTGACTGTTGTGGTGATGTGGTTATTGAAGGTGAGACCACTGTCCACCTGTGTCCCTAAGTCTCTCATCACACTTTCGGTGTTTAGTGTACTGCCACCTATGTGGTAATTCATGGGTAGTTCTCTCTGCTGTCCATGGAAACCAAACATGCTTCTCCATACAATGCACCATCATGTCAAGGAGCTGTTACAGCATTTGCAAGGCTGATGACTACAAAACTCCCAATATGTCCCCTGTCAGATGCCAAACGTCTCTGTAGCAAGGACAGTTAATGCTAAGCAAGCACACATCTCAACAGGGATAGAGAGTCCATGCATCTCACTTGCTTCCATCTGAGTGTTTCACATGTTTACTAACTCCCATATGGTGTCTCTGTCTACATGGTAGTGGTTGACATCCCAGTTGCAGAGTTGATGGTATGCTAGCCACTGGTGAAACCATCTACAATGTGGCAATGATGCTCAACATTGTACACATTATATCTGAAGGCAGCCTCTAACACATGCCACTCTGAATGAATGAAGCTTCTGTACATCAGAAAATACTGCTGTTCAGAATAAATGATTTCTACAGCCCATCTCAATAATGTTATACATTTCTGAATCACTCCTTCATGCTTGATTTCACTAGCTGCATACATGATAACTCACTGCCATCTTGGCACTCATTTGACTATCAGTATGCGGTCATTAGCGTGCAATGCATAATGGCTGTTTCTGCAGTAGCATGGTCATGCTACCTGTATCTCTAAATTACCCCTCCATGTTGCCACTCACCATGCTATTTTGTGTAATGCATTATGCTATTTATTTCTGAAAATCCCATATAGAGGCTGCAACCAGAGAGGACTGTGGTGATAATAAGAACTTACACTATTGCCCAGAAGGAGGAGCAACACAAGAGTAGGCATGGCTGTGAATTATGGAAATGATTATAGACGCAGATTGATGGTGCAGTGGTAGCATTGGTGCCTCACAGCAAGAGGATCTCTGGTTTGATTCTCAGCTGGGGTGCCTTCTGTGAGGAGTCTGCATGTCCTCCCTGCATTCGTGTGGGTTCCCTCCAGGTGCTCCAGTTTCCTCCCACATTATAAAGACATGTATCTGGAGCATTTCTCCCTGGTCCTCTGCTGAAAATTGGCTTCGTTCTGTCGGACGTTTCCAGTTAACAAATAATAAATAAATAAAAAAAATAGATAAAATATCTCTCAACCATAGTTCTCAGCTGTCCAGATTTTCGCAGAATGTCAAGATTTTTGCCTCATATATTTAGCCTGTTCCTCTTAAAAGTTTTGGTTTTCTGCCAAATCATTGAGGATTGTAGTGGACTTCTTCTTTTGGCTGTTCCCATTAGGGGATCACCACAGTGTATCATCTGTTTCCATTTTTCCTGTCCTCTACATCTTGTTCTGTCACACCCACCACCTGCATGTCCTCTCTCACCACATCCATAAACCTTATCTTAGGCCTTCGTCTTTTCCTCTTACCTGGTAGCTCCATCCTTAGCATCTGTCTCCCAATATACCCAGCATCCCACCTCAGCATATGTCCATACCAATACAATTTCCATTCTCTTCCTTTGTCTCCAAACCGTCCAACCTGAGTTAACCCTGTAATATACTGATTCCTAATCCTGTCCATCCTCGTTACACCCAATGCAAATCTTAACATCTTTAACTTTGCCACCTCCATCTCTGACTCCTGTCTTATTGTCAATGTCATTGTCTCCAACCCATATAACATAGCTGGTCTTGCTACCCTCTTGTAGACCTTCCCTTTCACTCTTACTGGTACCCGTCTGACACAAATCACTCATGACACTCTTCTCCATCCACTCCACCCTGCCTGCACTCTCTTCTTCACCTCTCTTCCACACTCACCATTACTCTGAACTGTTGATCACAAGTATGTAAAGTCATCCACCTTTGCCATCTCTACTCACTGCATTCTCACCTCTATTCTCCCTCTCATTTACACACATATATTCTACCTTAGTCCTGCTGACCTTTATTCCTCTCCTCTCTAGAGCATATCTCCACCTCACCAGGGTCTCCTCAACCTGTTCCCTACTCCCACTGTAGATCATAATATCATCCACAAACATCAAAGCCCACACGAACTCCTGTCTGATCTCGTCTGTCAACCTGTCCATCACCATAGTAAATGATTGCAGTGAACTGAAGTTACTAAATAATGATCCACGTTTGAGTTTCAGACTGCATATCCTTTAGAAAATGAATGTTAATACAATACCTGTTATGCTAACAACTTTCTAAGTTTATGAGAGCAATATTTAAAATTTGTCACTGATTTTGGGCCTTTGTCACCCCATTATTTATGGCTTTGTCCATGTTTAGGGGTTGAGAGGTACACTGACAACTATCCAGAATTCTGTAGAATGTCCAGATTTTTGTTGCATATTTTTGGTCTGCTTCTTACAAAACAGTTTTTTTTTCTGGCAGACTGTTGAAGATTGCAGTCACTAAATAATGACAGACATTTGAGTTTGAAACTTCATATCCTTCAGAAAAATGCATGCCAGTGCAAAACCTATTATTTTAGGAACTTTCTAAGTGTTAAATCTGTCCCTATTTTTGGACTTTTGTCTTGCCATTACTTGGGCTTTGTCCAGATTTCATGCATTAAGAGGTTGAGAGAAATGTCTAAACAACTTCCTTGGTAAAGATTTTACAGCAGCAATAAGATCCAATGCCAGTATGAGTTACCTGAAGCTTGCGTTTTAACTCGAGAAAAGAGAGTAGTACTGTACATGTTACTGCAGGTTAAATAAATCACCCTCTGAGTCTGAGAAAGTACCCTGGACAACTCAAAATCAGAATATCTATGTGCTGTTCGTCAGCAGGTTTCAGATGAGAATACAGTACGGGAAAGAACACTACAAAAATAAAGACGTTCAAAGGATTTATTGTCACCTCACACTTCTATGAACTAGTGAGGTTGTAGAGCAAGTAACATTTTAAACTTTACAGTTGCTGTGTTAAATGAAGAACTGCCTGTGAAGGAAGGTTAATTGCTAGTGGAATGAGCCAATACAAAATACTGAAGTAGGTCCCCGTAATAGGCTTTCCAAACTGGAAGGAGTGGCTGAACCTCTCTGGGGGCAAGAAGTAAAAAAACAAAAGGAAAAGCCTATTTGTTCGAAGTAATCCACATTTTCAAAATCAAACAATGAAAACATGAAGCAAGCCTTCTCTGAGCTTTACGTTGTCTGCTTTATTCGTTGTATCTGATAAAGTCTGATAGATGAAAATGCTTATTATCCTGAATTTTGTTTCTGTTAGTTACCGGTGAAGACAGACAGTACCTGTGAATGTTACCTGGACAGGCCACAACTGCATAGCTGTTTGACTGAGATCAGCATCTTTTCAGTAAAGCACACAAACGCCTACTGGACTGGCCAAGAGGTCCTTACAAAGTATGTTCTTGTAGTAGTACCACCATATCCAAGATAAATAAACTTTTGTGAGCCATATTCTTTAATATCAGACTGAGACAGGAAAGTTCTATATTGCTGTATTTCTATTGCATGAACCTAAAGAAGGACTTAAAAAGTCTGTTTTAACCCAGATACAGTTACTGCAATACTCTGCTTCATAGATTCACAGATTCATAGATTGTTACTAGGCTAACGACCTAAGAGCCCTTTCTTAGCCTCGCCAAGTTTTCCTGAAAGAATAGTGATGTCCCTCATCCAAATAGGATATTGAGGGCCAGGCTACCTCAGCTTAGGGCTGAGATGTTTGTACTGGACTTCTGATGTCTACGGACTACAGCTGGTACAAAAGGGTCTACATTACATCGTCAAACTTCAACAAGTTCGAACGATGTAATATCGAACCATAATATCCGAAACACTAAAATAGTGAACACAAAGAACAGCGATTTTTTTTTCCAGGGAAAAAAAATTGCTGTTCCCTAACAACAAAAAAACCCCCTGCAATCTGAAACTTAAGCTAAAGTGGGGGTCTTCACCCGACACCCCCCTACTTAAATATACCAACTCCGAGATCGCACCACAGTGGAGGAAATAGCAAAGCCCTGAAAACGGCCCACTGATTTTTTTCCCTGGGGAAAAAATCGATGTGCTGTGGCTTTGCTATTTTCAGGTTTTGGACTTTCAGGTTAGATATTACATCGTTCAGACTTGTTGCAGTTCGATGATGTAATATAGATCCGGTACAAAATGCTGGTATATTTTTTTTGCTTTTCTGCTATCTTCCCTAATCTACTTGCTTTGTACTAGTAGGAAGTCCAAGAAGGAGTATTTACAAGGTCATATGATTCACATATCTGTATCCATTACATAAGTTTAATGTACTGTCTCAGTTATTCCATCACTTAGCTGATGAGGGAATATTACAGATTCCAAAAGTGAGCACTGAACCTTCAGGTCCTGGCTGTGTTTCTTCTGTTAGTCCTACTTGCTAGAATTCTCTTTCACGTCTTATTATTTATTTATTTATTATTTATTTATTTACATTTGTTGACCGGGAGAGTCCGACTGGACACAGGTCCGTTTTCAGCGGAGGCTCGGGGAGAAAAATTCCACATTAAGTATTATTTGCATTATACAGTTAAAAAACATAGCATTTAAATATAGACATTAGTCCAGTTAAGGACAAGAAAAAAACAGATGTAAAACAGCTGTAGAACATAGTACAATTTTAAAATATGGTGACATATACTAAACATGGTTACAAATGTAGTTGAGATTCATCAGTGAACAATTGATACAATCTGTTTTTGAGGTACATAACAGCCATTAGCAGTTGTTGCTGCAAGAAGTTAGTATTATGTGGTAGGTAGCTGGGAACATGAGTAGCCAAGCTTGCTAAGAGTAGGTTGTTGATAGGGGGCTGAGAGAGGTAGTGGGTGGGGGGAGTGGATGGTATTAGAGGGGGGTTGCAAGGGCATATCTGGCAAGTTTTGAAGTGTGATTTTAGTAAAGATTTAAAGTGGGTGCAAGGTAATTGAGGATGGGAGGGAGTTCCAGAGTTTGGCTATAGTGCAGGAGAATAATGCTTCTCCAGCAGAGTTAATGTCTCTTGTGACCTGTAGGAGGTTTTTGTGACTGGATCTTAGTGGTCTCGTGGTTATGTAGGGTTAGAGTAGATTCTGGAGGGATGGGACTTTAAGTGGTTGGTTTATTAGTTTGTGGGCGAGTGTGAGTTGGTACCATTGAAGGAGGTGGGGGAGTTCTAGCCAGCCCAGTTCTGCTAGTGAGAGACAGTGGTGAGTACGGTAGGAAGCCCATGTTGCAAATTTGGCGATTTTGTTGTAGCAGGTTTCGAGCTTATTTAGATCGCATTGTATAAGGTTAGTAAATACTGGAGAGGCATAGAGTAGGGTAGAGATAAGATGAGAATTTGCTACCGAAATTTTAGCTGCTTTGGTAAGTAGTTGCTGATTTCTATATAATGCACCTAGTTTTTTGTGCACTTTTTAAATGGATATGGAAATGTGAATGCCAGAGTTCAGTTTATTGTCTATTTCTACTCCAAGTAATTTGGTGTGTTCTATAGGATGGATGGTGGTGTTGTCTTTTGCTGTGATGTTAAAGTGAGAGCTGTCTAGAGTAAGTTTGGTGGATTGGAAGATTAGTAATTTTGTTTTGTTTGGGTTGAGTATTAGTTGGGCATCGGATAACCAAGTTTCAATAGAAGAAAATGCTTCCTGTGTGACTTTTTGCAGTTCTGTTAGGGAGTGGGCTGTGCAGATGATGGTTGATTCATCTGCATATTGTATGAGTGTGCCATGTGTTGTGGCTGAGGCTAGATTATTGTTGAAAATAGAGAAGAGTAGGGGTCCCAGGATGGATCCTTGGGGAACTCCTATGGAGACTGGTAGTTGGTGGGATAGGTTGCCCTGCCAAACAACTGCTTGTTGGCGGTCAGATAGGTAACTCTGAAACCAGTTGATGACTGGTTGAGAGAAGGATAGGTTATTGAGAAGAGGGATGAGTTGTTTGTGTGGGACTATGTCGAAAGCTTTAGAGAGGTCTAGGAAGGTAGCTGAGGAGAGATAACCTGCATTTTTATTTTGTAGGATAGTGTTAGAGAAAGTAAGGCAGTGGTGGTGCTGTGGTTAGGTCAGAAACCATGTTGTGTGTTGGAGAGGAGGTTGTTAGCAAGGAGGTGATCTGAGACTTGAGAATGAATGCATCTCTCTAGTATTTTGGAGAGTAGTGAGAGAATAGCTATGGGGCGGTAATTGGTTAGATCTGTGGAGGGGCCTTCTTTGTGTAGGGGAATTATGTGTGAGACTTTCCATAGTGTAGGAACATACGACAGAGATCTGTTAATCAAGAGTGATACGGGGTAGGCTAGAGCGTCAGCTGCAAGTTGAATGTATTCACCTGGGAGATTGTCTACTGCTAATCTGGTGGTTTTAAGTTTAGTTAGAAGTTGTTTTATTTTGGAGATAGGAGCAGGAGAGAAAGAGAAGCTAGTTGGGAGATTGTTAGTTCTAGTTGATGGTGTGGGTTTATGTGGGGGTTGTGTTGTCTAGCTAGTGATAGCACGGTTTGTGTAAAGTGATTGTTGAAAGAGGTAGCAATATTTTTGGAGGAGTGAGTTATGTTAGGAGTGGGTGTACTTACTTTACCTGGGTGGAGGATGGAGTTTATTGAGGACCAGAATTGTTTGGGGTTATGTTGGGAGGAGGTAAGGGCAGACTGGTAGTATTGGATTTTGTCCTGTTTTATAAGCTTTTGGCTCTATTGCATAGTTCTAGGAATTTTTGCCTAGTAGAGGGGGTTTTGGTTTTGCACCAGTTGTCCCATGCTTTATCCCTGTTTTTCATTTCAGACTTCATGTTTTTTTGTAGCCATGGGGATTGTTGGGATCTAGTTCGGGAACGTCTTATGGGGGGTGTGGTAATTAAGGATGCTTAGGAACGTTTTATTAAAGTAGTCAACTGCATCATCAAGTTTGAGGTATTTTAGAGGTTGCCAGTTACAGTCTTTTAGGGATGAGCTGAATGAGAGAGGATTGAAGTTAGTTTTTTTGCGTATTTGATGGTAGATGATGGGTTTTGCTTTATAAAGGTGTTTTCCTAGTAAGAAGATTGGGGAGTGATCACTGAGGCTGTCAGATAAGCAGCCTGCTATATATGACTGGGGGCTCTTATTGACTAGTATCCAATCAAGGGTAGTGTGTTTGTTGGAGTTATTTGTCCTAGTAGGTGACTGGACTAGTTGGGTAAAGCCATGAAAATTTACATGATGGGTTGGGTGGTTGCAAGAGCAGGATTACCAGTCAGTGTTGAAGTCTCCTAGAATGAAAGTTTCTTGGGGTAGGTGGTGGGTAGTCCAGCTGAAGAGGTTTTCAAGTGGAGGGATGTTGTGGCCAGGTGGGAAGTAGCAACCTATTATGTTTAGGGTTTGATTTTTGGTTTATTTTAAGGTTGGTATATATTATTTCTTCCTTACCTATTTGGGGAGCTGCTAACTTTAAGATCTGCATGTCTAGATGCTGCTTAAATATTATAGCTATACCACCTCCTTTTTTGTTTAGTCGGTCTGCTCTTAGTATATTGTAACCAGTAGGGAGAATTTGCTCATTAGTAATGTGTGGTTTTAACCATGTTTCTGTAAGGATCACTACATCAGGGGAGTAGAAGTCTATGGTGGCATGGAATTCATGCACCTTGTTGCATATACTTATGATATTTAGGCTTATCAGAAGGAGGTTGGTTGGCTTTCTATTGGCTGTGATTTGGGCAATGTGGTTTGTAGTCTGATTATGAGGGGAGGGGTTGGAGATAGAGGGACCAGGATTAGGATGGATGTCTCCACTGAGTGCTAGGTTGGATATGGATGAGATTATTAGTTTTATCAATTTCTGTATATGCTTGCTTATAAGGGAAGTTTTTTGATTGAGTTCTGTGGGCAATAGGTATGGTGGTAGGGTTATGTTAGGTTGTGGGGTTGTTTTTAGTTTAGGTATTGTGGTCTGTAGTCTATATAGAGGGTGTATTGGGAAGGTTGTTGACCTGATGAAAGCGTAGTAGAGTAGAGGTGGGATATGAGTGGTGGTGTGTGTGGTGGTACAGTGGTAGTGGTTGAGTGCAGGAATGGTGGAGGTTTGGTAAGATGTGATGTATGCAAGGAGTGTGCATGCAGTGAGTATAGGTATGGTGTGCTTGTACATATTAGCTGAGTAGGAGGGATAGTAGTGAGAAGTTGTAGGAGGAAGTATAGGTGTGGTGATGTTATAGGTTGAAGGGTGGGAGGGGTTACTGTTTGTAATAAAGGTAGGACCACTGGGGTGGGTGGGAATTGGGGGAAGGGAGAGGAGCATAACGGGCAACAGATGAAGGAAGACTATCAGTAGGTTTACAGGTTATAATGAAAAGGGCTAGCCCTGATTAGGCTGCAATTGTTCTTGTTGGGAGGGGGAGGATCAGAATAGACCAGAAAAGTGGTGGATAGCAATAGTATGATGAAAAGTTCTGGCCCTGATTTCACAGATATGCAAGTCTACAAAAACAATAGGAAAAGGCAGTAGGTACTCTGACTTGCTTGTTTTGCATACCTGTCTTATTGAAATAAAATAAGCCAATTTTACCAAGGAGTTATGTGGAAATTAGGAAGACAAGAATTTATAAGAGAAAAGATTTAGTAGAAGTAGAGAAACAGAGCATACAAATAGTACAGCATCTAAAGACAGATTGCAGTTAGAAGTACATAATGGGGGGGGCAGCTAATGTTATGAAACAATAAAAAAATCAGTAGGTACTTTGGACTTACTTGTTTTGCATACCTTTCTTTTGAAATAAAATAAACGCTTGTAACCAGGAGTATGTGGGATTTAGAAAGACCACAAGTTATAGAAGAAAGCGTTTAGTAATACTAGAAAAACAGCAGGGCTTTCAACTAGTTGAAACAGCTTGCAAAGGGAGACTGCTGTTAGAAAGTACAGTATGGGGAGGGGCAAACTAACGTCCGTGATGGAATGCTTTACTTAAAATAGAAATTAAACAAGGGCTAGCAATTAATTTTGTCTGGAGAATAAAACATACTTTTTGTATATTTTGAAAATAACACTCATTCCAAGGTTGCCTGGTTCTGTTAAAGAGCACTGCAGGCCAATAGATCAAACTTGGCTTGGTGGGGATCCAGGGAAAGTAGAATTAAAAGGAGAAGCTGGGATGAAAAATAATCAATATTAATACAAAATACAGCAACTGTTAAGAAAAAAAAAATGCATAAAAAAACAAAGCTGATAACAGAGGAGTGGAAAGAAAAGAAAAACTAGATAATCTATACACAGATAAATACCTCAGTTTGTGATAATGTGAAAATTAAGACAAGTTGTCAGTTATCACATTCAACAGATTATACTAATAAGATGTTCACTGTTTATACTCTGCAAAAATATATTCTCTGCAAGAAGTATTGAAACAGATCTACATGCTAGCAACTTTTTATCTCTATGATGCATTTATATCCTAAGCGTACTATAGAGAAAGCATATGACAGGGTGCCTAGAGAGGAGTTGTGGTATTGTATGAGGAAGTCAGGAGTGTCAGAAAAGTATGTAAGAGTGGTACAGGATATGTACGAGGGTAGTGTGACAGTGGTGATGTCTGCAGTGGGAGTGACGGATACGTTTAAGGTGGAGGTGGGGTTACATCAAGGATCAGCTCTGAGCCCTTTCTTATTTGCAATGGTGATGGACAGGTTGACAGACGAGATCAGACAGGAGTCCCCGTGGACTATGATGTTTGCAGATGACATTGTGATCTGTAGTGAGAGTAGGGAACAGGTGGAGGAGACCCTGGAGAGATGGAGATATGCTCTAGAGATAAGAGGAATGAAGGTCAGCAGGACTAAGATAGAATATATGCGTGTGAATGAGAGGGAGGATAGAGGAGTGGTGAGGATGCAAGGAGTAGAGATGGCGAAGGTGGATGAGTTTAAATACTTGGGGTCAATAGCTCAGAGTAACGGTGAGTGTGGAAGAGAGGTGAAGAAGAGAGTACAGGCAGAATGGAGTGGGTGGAGAAGAGTGTCAGGAGTGATTTGTGACAGACGAGTACCTGTAAGAGTGAAAGGGAAGGTCTACAAGAGGGTAGTGAGACCAGCTTTGTTATATGGGTTGGAGACAGTGGCATTGACAAAAAGGCAGGAGTTTGAGCTGGATGTGGCAGAATTAAAGATGTTAAGGTTTGCATTGGGTGTGACAAGGGTGGACAGGATTAGGAATAAGTATATTACAGGGTCAGCCCAGGTTGGAAGGTTTGGAGACAAAGTCAGAGAGGCACGATTATGTTGGTTTGGACATGTGCTGAGGAGGGATGCTGAGTATATTGGGAAAAAGATGCTAAGGATGAAGCTACCAGGTAACAGGAAAAGAGGAAGGCCTAAGATAAGGTTTATGGATGTGGTGAGAGAGGACATGCAGGTGGTTGGTGTGACAGAGCAAGATGTAGAGGACAGGAAGAAATGGAAACAGGTGATCTGCTGTGGCGACCCTTAACGGGAACAGCCGAAAGAAGATGATGAGTATATTTTGTGTAAAGTGAATATTTTACCATTATATGTTGTCATTTATTGTGTCTGCAATGTGGCTCAGGACTTCGCTGAAAATGGTCTTAGGACAAGTCTACTTGCACATGTAAAATAATAATACCTAAATACATATATACATACATATATAAATAAATAAATGAATGAATTATGCAATGCCATAAGTGAAGGCTTTAAAGGACAACTGAACATGTTATTTTAGCACACTCTGGTATCATATTATACTTTTTTTTTTAAAGAAAAGGTGGTGGAGATTTGGACAATCATCCTGAAGGTAAACTAACAACAAAAACAGTGTTATTATTTTTGATTACACGAGACAGGTATACCGTGGTTATTATGCAGGGTCAAGGAGAAAAAAAACATTGATTAAACAGAGCTTTTAGCTTATTCAGAAGGTAGGAGAATGAGTAAATTAAGTCAAGGGGGGTCTACAGGTGGCTAAAATCAACTTTCTTGAGTATCTACTGCCTGAAACACAAGAAGCAGAGAAACAGAGCACTGATCACGTTTTCCATAAGAAATTGCAGAGAATGTAATTTCTGAGTATGCTGTCATAGTGCTTCCCTTGTTTTGGGAGATTTCTCAATTCTTTGTGTTTCTGTCATCACAGAATTAGTATATATAAGTTTGGGGGGGCTTGTCCCCTACATGAGAGGTGCAGGAGTGCTTGTAACCCCACCAAAAATGGCGAGTTAACCCTTTTTTTATTTTGGGTATTTGTGTTCACTGTTTTGGTTACTCAGCATCTTGTAATTTGAAGTTTCATAGAGGGAACTCTAAGTGGGACAGCCCTCCTTCTCTGCCATCAAATTCTGTGTTTCTATGGACTTTGACAGAGGCTAGGACAATTATTCATAGATAGTTTGATCAAATTCCAGCGTTATGCAAACCAAGCAGAATTTGACCAATTGTTTTCTGTGATAAACAAACCAGCCCATTCTTCCAGTATAGGGACCTTTGCCCCCCATAGATCCTTTACTTATATAATGAAATCTGACATTGTCATACCTGAGGGAAGGGGAATTTCCCTTCCTATGACTAATGTGCACACAACTGGTGATGGCACAAATATAATACTTCAACTTTTTTGATAGAGAGTGACCTTTACTGCACTATAATACATGCCAACTGTGACATTACATTGCCTCTGCATGCCTATTTATTTTTTATTTGATGTTCACATTCTTTTTCATTGTTTTAGTAAAGTGTTTTCAGAAGTTCTAAGCATAATAGAAATAAAGCTGCATTTCTGTGTATGAATCTTCACTGAAAATGAAAATATTTATGTATAATATTTAAACCTGCTCATGCAAATTCACCAAAAGAGTGAGTCTTGGAGACTTTTAGCAACAAGGACAGAGTAAATAATTACAGGAAAGCAGGCAGAGAGATTTCTTGTTAAAGCTGTGGTATATAATACATGATTCGAGTCTGTCTGCTGGCCTTGGATTTAGCTTCAAGCAGCAGGTTCATTAAACTAGAGATCATCTTCTGTGGTTCTATTTACCAAATGCAGGAGCACAGAATAATCTGTCATCCTGAGCCAACAGTCATTTAATAACACAATAATACTCCATGCTTTGAAAAAGCACAGCCAAAGAGTAGTTCAAAAATAAATCAGATTACTGAACACTGAACAGAATGAAATAATATAAAATGTTAAGAGTAGGTGGAAGTGGATATAAGCCTTGGCAGCTTTTATTTTCCAGTCTTACTTGTGTGTGAATCACAGTGTGAAATTTACAGTTTTACTCTTAAAATAACTGCAATAAAATAGCTGTCTGAAAATCTTTACAAAGCTTTCAGCCAGACAGCAGCTTGATATTAGAACTCCACGAATGTTGTGCAGTTGTTGTTCACAGCCTTAACAACTTGAACTCCAATATGTACTTTCTTTGTGGAATGTATGTACTTTGTGGAATGTATGACCCCAGACACACACATGCATGCATGCATGCACACACACCCATAGACACATACACACACACATAGACAGGTCTACCTGACTTTGTCAAAATCCCACATCATTGAATCTCAGTTCATCGACACTCAAAATATTGAAATTGCACTTCATCAAAGAACTGGAACAAGGAAGATTTTCCCATAGTAAGTAATTTGTTGTGCAAGATGGTGAACTTTGCCCTTTTCCCAACTGTAGTGCGATCTTGGAGTTGGTATATTTAGTTGGGGGCATGTGAGGGGGTGTAGTCCCCCAGCTGGGTGGGTTAGAGATGGTGCAGTTTGGGTTTTGTTTCCTTTTTGGGTAACTAGTTAGTTACCATGAGAAAATCTTCCTTTTTCGTTGCTTCGATAAAGTGCGATTTCAATATTTTGTCAATGAAGTGAGATTTGATAATATGGAATTTTGACGAAGTATGGTAGATCCACATAGGACACACACACACACACACACACACACACACACACACACACACACACACACACACACACACACACACACACACAGACTCATGTATCTGCTCCGCAAGCTACAGCAGCTAATAAAAGCCTGTTACTACCGAGCAGATCTTTGGTTGAGTTCTGTTAATAACAGGAAAATGTTTCATCTTAAAAACAAGTGTAGAGGATGCTTGTATGTATAGCTCTATCCCCCAACCAACATTCAGTCACAAAATCTCAGGCTAAAGGAGCATCATTACCTGGTCCTGTCAAAAGCAGCACAGCTGCTCAGCCAGTGTCCGGGTGACTCCAATTTCTTCCTCAGCAGCACCCATTATCTGAGCACAGTTCTGCAGACTACAATATAACTCTCTCAGCCCATTACATAACAGGTGCATCCTAGTTATTGTTATTTATTTAAGACTGTTTTATACTGTTCCTATAGCAATTCCATTTGAACTTCTTGCATTGCAGTCTGGACAGCAGAGCTCCTATACTGCTTTTGTCCAGTGCCCTCCAAGTACGATAGTTTTTTTAAAGAATATTTGTTTCAGTGTCCTGGGATTTGCATGCAGGCATATGATATGTATTAACTTGCAAAGGTGAAAACAGAAATAATTTCTTACAGGAGTATGCTGTCATGTTATAAATGTATGGAATGCAATGCTTATGATAGCTCTGCTGTTAGAAAAGATAGTTGTATATACTAATGGATGAACGCTATGTGAATGATAAGAATTAAGATATATAGCAAGGTTCATAGGACTGCTGACTGTTACTTCTTTTTTTCTCATTTGTGGTAAATGTCAGGAAGGGACAATTATATCGCTTTGTTGACCTGATGGGTTGGGAAACTGAACATTGGTAAAGCTACTCGGTACATGTCAAACTGAAAGACATAGGTGCTAATCCCATAGGAACTAACTGGATGACAAACAAGTTGGTGTCGATTTTAACAAACAAAGGAGTGTGTCTTGAATAAATTTTCATTTCCCTATCCAAGTCACAAGTATTTGTAATGCTACTTCCTCTTAACATCTTTTCACTTTCCGTATAATTGTCACTTTTTATGAATTAAGAAGTCAAGTTACTTGATCAGATAATACTTTATCTTTCTTTTACTGTGTTATATAATTACTGAATAATTTGTTTTAAGCAAATGTTGTAGTTCATACAAATATAATCATTTTGTGTTTGTTTATATATAAAGTTATATATGTGTTTATATATATATATATATATATATATATATATATATATATATATATATATATATATATATATATATAGATATAGGTTCATAGGTTCATACTAGGCTATCTGCCCTGGGGCATTTATAAGCCTAGCCCGATTGTGTTTGGCTTACGCCACCCCTTGATTTGAGTATACTGTGCCCTTTTTAAAGTTTAGTTTACTGTGCCTCTGTCTAATAGTGACACGGAAGTAATCCCCGGGACAAACCTACGATTCCCCATCCACTCATCAAGATTCTTCTTGAAGAGAGTCAGTGAGGTGCTCTGCCTAACATGAATTGGAATTCTATTCCAGAGCGAAGGGAGCCTCTGGGTTATGAATCTGTCCCTCCAGCATGTTCTATTTATTTCTGTGCTGAGGTTCAAGTCCCTCGAGCACGTGGCTGTAAGAGATTTAGATTTACTGAGGTGGAGCATGTCCATTCATTCTGGGTTGGACATAGCTTTATATGTCAGGCATAGATTGCCTCGAAGTAGGCGGTATGCAACTGAGTAGAGCTGGAGTCTCTTTAACCAAGCAGCATATGGCATCTGTTTGAGTCCCTTGATCCTCCTGGTGAGGTACTTTTGGGGTGTTTCTAATTGCTGCAGGTGTCGGGTAAGGTACATCCCAAAGGGGGCATTGTATTCTATGATGGGCCTGATGGATGAATAAAGGGGCACGATTACCTCTCTTGATCTAGATAGATGTGAATATATATATATATATATATATATATATATATATATATAGTTTAACTGTAATATTTCATTGTGCTGAGGTCTTTAGTGGATCACAGATCGGATTCATACTGTGGCTTATTCAAAAATGTCACTGTGGCCAATGTCTGTTAGATATAGTACAGCACAGGCTTACTTGGGGGGGGGTCAAGTCTCTTGAATTTTGCAGTGACATTCTTTGCAGAGGGAATGGCAGCTTTAGCTAACCATATATACTGCTCGTCCTGACCTTCCTAAGACTTTCAGTATTGTTCTACATAAGGGAGCACTGACAAATTAAAAACAATAAATGTCAATCTGTAAGTATTTTATTTTATTATTTTAACATTTATTAACCAGGTAAGTGGAGTTGTCCAGGAACTCCTTTCAGCCATGGCCCAGGCCAAGGTGGCAAAAACAAGATGCAAACAGCAAAACAGATTACAATCAACTGACACCTTCACTGAAAGTACAGATGGAGTAAAATAAGACAAGTAAGTAAATTAAATAGAATAAAACAAAGAGCAAATGATATATGCTCTGCATAATACAAACAGGACGCAGTATAAGCGGGTGATTGTTATTTCTCTACAGAGGATTTTATTAAGCATACAACAACCATAGCTCACAATATAGAATATAAAGTAATCAATAACACGTTTTTATTCCTCTTCCCATGCTTTCACAGAGCTCCTGCCTACCATGTATATACTAAATTGCATGCATGGTGATAGTGCGAGAGGAATCTCTGGTCAAATGTTGGGTTAAGGGAGATACATAGATGGGAAATAAGAAGGTTAAGAAAGGAATGTTGAGCACGAGATTTTGCAGATTGTAGAGGCCATCTAGTAGAGGCCAATTTGATAAGTAAACACCAGTTAAGCAACAGAATGTGATAAGTCAGGATGAGGCTTGCCTGTCTATCCTGACAGGGATTAACAGTGGTTTTCTCCAAGACTATGTAATGGGGAAAAGTCTTTTTGAACTATTCTTCTCATGTATAACACTGTGAAATGGGTTCTAGATAACCAAATAGTCAAGAAATTGGAAACTGAGTGTCACAAAAGGAAATATTGCCTGACTAGCTATCTTGAATTGTGTAAATAATTACGTCACTGGTGAATATTAATATGATTTATATAGAAGTGTGACAGAAGGAGATACTGCCAGCCCAACTATTTGGAATTTTGTAAGTGGTTGTGTGTCATTTGTGAATATCAATATGATGCAATTGCTTGTGTTACAATTGTATTATAACTGTTTGTCATATTGTACAGATATGTGTGGAAGAGATATGTTGCAAAATACTGAGCAGAAATGCATATACACTATTGTAACTGTTTAGATGTATGTGTGGGGAGTTTTACTGGGGATCTGGAGAAGGAGGGAGAAACTTGCCCCAGACCGACTGTGGTCTCTGTGTGCTCTTAAGGGAAATTGCACTTTACTGTGTGTGTACTTGTCATCCTCCCAGTGTGTACGTCCCCCACTGTTGCCAGTGGTGAGGATTGAGGCTCCTTGATTACTGGGCCAGTGTTGGGGCACCACACTGAGTAATACAGTTATTTACTGAAAGATGATGAAGTATTCCATGATGGTCTACAATAAAACACACCTGGTACAGTGATAATGACCTCACCTTTGATATCAGTAAATATAGCAACATGAGATTTGGCAAAAAAGGCACAATTAGGGTTATAACATAAATAGTCAGATCATACAAAGTGACAGTATGTCATTAAAGATCTAGACACAATGGTAGACTACAATTTAAAATTGGATCAGTGTGTATGCCAGAAAAGTATGTTTTATAGCCCATCTAATTCTAAATGTCATGTCTCTACTCTTCAGAGATGTTACCCAACCACTTTATACCTCATTGATCCAACCCGTACAACATCATAACCATTCATTGATAAGTTCAGCTCCGGTAGTATAGAGGGATAAACCTCTGCCTATGGCCCAGGTGACCCTACTTTGATTAATGGCTTGGGCACTTGATGGAGATGACAGTGGAGGATGGCCATGTTCATCTTGGAAGATGGGGGAGGGTGGAGCAGTACATTATACTGCTGCAATCCATTGGCAGAGGGGTTGGCACTGTGAGGGCATCCTGGGGATTGCCTTTTGGTTCACCAAGTGACTACCTGATGGTAACCCTCATTATCTCATTATGAAGTGTCCAGTAGCATGCACTTACAGGAAGAAATCATAGTAAGTCCTCATTATGTTGCAGTTTGCTCATTTCTCTTTCAAATGTCCTTATACCCAGGATGCCAGATACAAACATCCCTTATGGCTGACTGAAAGACAGCACCACTGATTGTCATTTCCATGGTTCTGTTAACTTTTCACTATAGAGGAATGAGTGGTCTCAAGTCAAAATGGGGGAAGTCTGAAAGTCAGCAGGCATGAAGGAGGGGAGTTTGGGCAAATAGCTATCACACCCTATCAGAGCACATTATTCAAGTCTGAGCAAGATAAATGTGGCAGCCATAGGGAGGATAGTGGGAGTGGATGGGAATGCAGATTAGTGTTTTGGGCAGTGATTGGAAAGGGAATTTACAATTTTGGCATTCAGGGTTAGGGACAGAGAGTTGAGTTTTTGGTTTAGGGAGCAATCAGGGACTTTAGGGTTAGATACAGGCAATAGACTTTTAGGCTTAGGCAGCAATTGAGAATTTTATATTTAGAGAGGGGAAGTGGAGTTTTAGGGTTAATGAGTGAGGGCATGGGTTAAGAACTGGGTGGAAGCTTCAGGGTTACACTTTGGTCTCTTGTAGTGCTATTCAGTTTAATAGGGTCAGGTATTGGGATGGCTAAATAGTCAAGTAAGATCAGGCTAGTGGGAGTTAGAGCACTTGCCTTTTCCTGGCAAGTGGCAACGAGCAAATGTGTCACAAGCGGCTAGCATGCAAACACTTGTAGCAGATCCAAACTGTGCATGATTAGCATGAATGCAGACAACTGTGACATTCAGAAACCAGTCAAATTTGAATGACTGGATGCATGCATGTCACTGATTGGCACTCAAACATAGCAAGCATTTCCTTTTTTAACATATTTGCCATTTCTAGCCATGATATAAATGCTGACGTATGAACTGCATAAAACTCAGCAACTTGATCCCCTGCAAAATCAAATAAAGCAATTCAAATATTTTTCAGCTGTATAGATTTTTCCCTTTTATGCCCATATTAGTAATCACCCTCCCCTCCTACAATGCTACACGGGCCTGATCTTGCATCTCCTACTGAGTGCACTGCTTAACCTCAGATGTCAGTGCAAATTATCAAGCATGTTCTCAAACTTCCCCAAAACAGAAAAAAGTGTGAAGATGGAAAGTAAAATGAAATGAAACAGGAAGAGAGAAGACAGCGTACATTTGTGAATTATGATTACATTGCTTCTAAGAGTAATATTTTATATGTTTCCTAATGTAACATTGCATTATATTTCTGATCTCTCTTATTTGTTAAACTTGCAACAAGCTAGATACAAGTCACTCTTTGTAGGGACACCAGGGATCATTGTCATGTTATGTGCGGCTTGCTCAGAGTAACCCAAGAGGCAAATGGAGATTAAGGGGATCAAACCCACAACTATACAATAAGGTCTGTTAGTCTGTAGTTTTGTACAGATGATCAATGCTGTGAGTTGCTACTAGATTTCATTGTACAGTTGTAGGTTTGATTCCACCAGTCTCCATTTTCCTTTTGAGTGACAAATAACTTCAAGAAGGGATGGGACTTCTCTAAAGGTCCACCTTGTCTCACCTGCTGTTTGTAGTTTCCAGGGGCATATTAAAGCGCATTCAAAGTTTGGAAAGTATCCATTCTAGAAATGTGATGGTTGCATATTTGTTGTCTGCAAATGACATTGCCGTCTTAGCCTCATGTGACTGTAATCTTCAGAATGCACAGTAACAGTTTGCTGCTCATTGTGAACTGGCTGGGATAAAAATCAGGACCTCCAAATCAGAGGACATGGATCTTGCCCAGTAAAGAATAAATGCCTTCTGTTAGTGAGTAAGGAACAGTTTCATTGGATGGAAGAGTTTAAATACTGTGAGGTCTTGTTCACAAGAGAAGGCAGATGAGACCAGAAAATTGACCAATAGATGGTACAGCAACAACAGTACTGCTGGCTTTGTACTGAACTTTGGCAGTGAGTGAGAACAGAGTCATCATACCTCTCAATCTCTTAGAGTAAGAAATCTGGACAAAGTCATAAATAAAAGAGGGACAAAGGCCTAAAAATAGTGACAATTTTTAAACACTACTCTTACAAACTCAGAAAGTTGGTAGAATAACAGGTAATAAGTCTGAAACTTAAATGTCTGCCATTATTTGTGGATGTCACTCTTTAATGATTTACAACTAATTTGCCAGAAAACCACAATTTTATGAAAAATGGACCAAAAATATGAGGCCAAAATCTGGACATTCTGAGAAAATCTGTACATTTGAGAGATATGAAACAGAAACAGAGCCGAAAGCCGGTAAAACTGCTTTATTAACCACAAATACAGCAACTATACTGTTGAAAGTAAAAACTGTACAGAGTTTAGCGCTTTCATCCGTCAGGACATCTTCAGAACTAAAAAAACAGCCCAATCAATTGACTTAAATAGCAATTAAAACAGTCACATGACAACTAAACACTTAAACTAATACTAATATATTAAAAAAACAAGAAATTTAAACTACAAAATATAATACACTTCCACATGTTAAATATACACACTAACATTCTAAATTCTTTAAAAATAAAATGGATGAAGTGGAACACATATCATTTTGCCTGGGTTCAACTAAAGCATTGAGCCTGAGCTGCCATCTCAACTCCGTAACTAGTAGATTCCACAATTAAACTCCTATCATCCTTTTTGAGTTGATCAATAACAAAGTACCCAAATCTATGCCCAGGATTTTTCTCAACATGTCTATATAGTGCATTTGTGTCTTTTTTATTTTTAATGTCTCTCTCATGTTCATATAGCATTTCTTTCACTTGTGTAATAGTTTTGCCTATGTAATTAATATGCCAGACAGTCTAAGCAGCTGGCGGCATAAATGGCCCACCTTGTGTTACAATTGTATTTTTCTTTAATAAAGACCTTAAAACCATTAAGGAAGAACTGGCCCCCCACTAATATACAGGAACACACTTTGCAACATCCACACTTAAACATTCCTTGTGTTCCAACCAAGATACCATTACTATTCCTATATTTTTGTTTATTCTCTAACAGCTGTTTAAAACTAAGATCTTCTCTATAAACCACTGTTGGTTTGTCCCCCAATATCTTTCAAATTGGGGGGTTGTGGATATCAATAACCAGTTATATCTTAATGTAAAGGCCAAGTCACAACTATCCAGAGAAAAGGTCCCTATAAAGGCCCTGTTAAAATTAATACCCTTGGGCACATATATTTCCCCCAAATTACCCTCTGGAACAAGACTAGTGTTCTCATTTTCACTAATCAGTACACCCCTGTTGTTATAAAATAACAAAGGTAGATACACTCCACTTTTTTTCTTGTGGGTTACCTCATCAAATACCTGTTTTAAGAATTCCATAGGGTTACCCCCGTTTAGTAAACATGTCCAATAAAATCTGACATTCATCATCAAAAGTCACCTCATCTGAAGTCATTCTGGCCAATCTGACCAACTAGCCTTTCACCACTGATTTTTTTCTGGCAATAGGGATGGTGACTGTCAAAATGTAAATAACTGTTAGAAAAGATACTCTTATGAAAAATATTAGAGACAAAACAATTTCTACTACAATCCTTAGTACTACTTACATCCAAATAAGAAATACTTGACTCACTATAGACATGTACAAACTTCAGAAATGGCGTGGTAGAATTAATATAATGAAAAAAACTATCAAGCTTTTCCTTGCTTTCTTTCCAAACAATAAAAATATCATCCAGAAAGTGGGTGTAGAAAGCAAATCCTGAGCTAAATGGGGAATTAAACACAAAATGATTTTCCCAGAAACTCATAACTAAATTTGCAAAACTGGGGGCACACGCTGCCCACATTGCTACACCTTTCATTTGTCTGAACAATTGTCCCTCAAAGAACAAAAAAATAGTCAACAGTACCATTTCCATAAGGGCACTGATGGTATTAATGCTATCATGGGACAAAATACCAATATTAGCCAGGATACCCTCAAACCACCTAAGCCCAGTATCATGTGGGATGACTGAATATAAGTCACAGACATCTATAGTGACCAAAATATATTCAGTCTGAAAAAGGACATCTCCCAATTTTTTTCAAAAAATCTCATGAGTCTTTGCAAATCTGGGACACCGACCCCACTGAGGTTTTTAACCAATGATCTATAAATTTAGAAAAATAATAAGTCTTACACCTGTTGGCATCCACAGTGGGTCTAAGGGGGGGATTTTGTATATCTTTATGGATCTTTGGTATCCCGAATATACCAGCTATCACTGGCCACTTGTTATGTAAAAAATCATACTCATCCAATTCTATTTGTCCTTGAAATAACATATCAAGTAGCTGGACATCAATTCTAGCATAAGCAACATTAAGTTAATTTCTAGAAATGTCTCGATACGTGTCAGATAACAACAACTCGTTCATTCTGTTATTATAATCAATTAGAGCCATGATAACAAACCCTCCCCCCTTATCAGGTTTCATGATACGAATGGTTTTATCATACATAAATTAAAATAACAGGTGTTTTTTCAAATTCAGTTAAGTTAGTATAACTCTTGCCTGGCTTTTGAATAATATTCCTAAATTCATTATCACAAACCTATTCATATGTCAATAAAGCCCCATGTACTGGGGAAATATATGTGCCCAAGGGTATTAATTTTAACAGGGCCTTTATAGGGACCTTTTCTCTGGATAGTTATGAATTGGCCTTTACATTAATATATAACTGGTTATTGATATCCACAAACCCCAAATTGGGAAAAATATTGGGGGACAAACCAACAGTGGGTTATAGAACATATCTTAGTTTTAAACAACTGTTAGAGAATAAAATATAGGAATAGTAGTGGTATCTTGTTTGGAACACAAGGAATGTTTAAGTGTGGATGTTGCAAAATGTATTCCTGTATATTAGTGGGGGGCCAGTTCTTCCTTAATGATTTTAAGGTCTTTATTAAAGAAAAATACAAAAAACAGATACAAGTAGCAGAAATAATGTTCTTTTGTAAGGCAATCTAAGCTTGCACCCTCTAATGATTTCAGAAGTTCAGCAGTCCAGGAGGATCTTGCTTCTTCATGTTCAGAGGAGTCAGTTGAGGTGGTCTGGATCCGTTGTGAAGATGCACATTGAGCATATCCTATTGTAGGTGTTCTAGGTACAGCTCATTGGGAGGGGACCTTGCTGCAAATTCAATACATCTTGAAAGGATTATATCTTTTAGCTTTTCTGGGTACATCTAGGAGTCACATAGGAAGAGCTGGATATTGTTACTGGAGCTAGAGAGGTCTGGTCTACTCTACTTAGCTTACTAACACTGTGACTCACACCAGGACAGGTAATTTAGAAAATGAATTAATGAATATATGTATCGCATATTTGAAAGACTTGTGCTGGATGAAAATGTTACCAGGATCATGACCTTGTTATGAAGGCAGAGTCTGCTTTTCTCTATGAGTCTTACAACTATATAGGCTGGAGCTTTATACTTCTGATAGGATCACCCTTGTCAAAGTGGTATAAGGGGAGAGGCCAGGCAAACAGAGATGCAAAAAGTGACTTCTCACTATAGTGTAATTAAAGAAAAGAATCTTGCTTAAAACAAAGATACCAGTCCCATGGCCAAAGCCAGATCTGGGAAGCATGTAAATGCCTGTTGGCCGGATGACTCATCCTCAAAGTAAATAAATAAAATGCATGGAACTGCCATGTGGACTCACCACCCATATATTAAAGGGTGGGATTGTATATAATGATAGCTGAGTGGCAAAGCAAGAGCTAGGAAGATAAGCATGGTCAATGGAAACTAGATCCTGGTATATGGAATCTCATCTCACCAATGGGAAAGAAGCTAGAACTTGTGCAGAAAGCTGAAAATTACTAGCTAAATATTGACACTGTTATCTCTGCACAGACCTGGCTTGTTCTGGAACCAGACTTTTCAAGCAGGTGTGGCCTGGCTCCTTCCCTGGAGTTGACTTTTTGGAGATGCCCAGGTAGATGTGGAGATTCTCCTAAGTTCCTGGATGGGTGCCAGACATTTGTAGTTTGTGCCAGACGATGCTACATGACCATGAGATACAGAACAGTGATGGAATATTCTGTGCATATACACCCAGCACCTTTTCAGACTATTAGACTTTCTTGCCAGCTAGGTGTATGCTGCTTAATAGAGCACTGGCTACTGACTTGTAATACTACTAGCATACTATAATCCTCACATGGAGACTGCTGGAAACATATTTAAGGATGTGATGGGGAAGCACAGTTTTCATGATGTGAGACTAGGTGATGAATCATCATTGGACTTATGTTCATAATTATGGATTTCTATAACCAGCACCACATCTAAACACACAATTGCTCATAGCTGTATTAGGTACCATACTACAGTACTTTTGGCCAAAGTTGTATGGCTGACTCTATAGTCATGCCATCAAACTAGAGGCCATAAGGTGCTGAGCTATCAGCCAGTCATTACTATGTGGAGAGCTACATTGGATGGATGGGGTAGGCTGGGCTGGCAGAAAATACTGATATGAAGTAATAGTGTGAGGGGACCCACAGCAGATGGTTCTTTACTGAATAAGTTAAACTCCCACCTAACAGGTCTTCTGTACACTAAGGCAGTTTGAAGATGGACCCTGCTCAATATCTCATAAGTTAAGGTGGAGGCATGGAGCTGTAGTCAAAAGTACTGTGTGAGTAATTCTATAACCAGCTGACCAACTAGTGAACACCAGTGGTGAAGAAGATTGGCAGATTCAAAAATGCCAAATTTGCAGTGCTAGCTGCTAGGTGATCTCCAGATTTGACTATTAGTACCAAAACACCATGAAAGCACATGCTGCAGCAGTTACTGAAGTTAAAATCTGGGAATGGAAGGGCTTTGGTAATGCCATGGATTATAACTTTTGATTGCCCACAAAGAGGTTCTGACAATCCATATGGTGACTTGGGGGCAGGACATTGTCTAGACTGTTCTTAGCAAAGATGGGGAAATGCTGACCTTGACTGGAAACGCTGATGAAATGTAAGGTACACTTTGCGAAACTCCTTAATCTGATGGACCATATCTTTCACTAAGAATCAAATGATAGAAGTGGGTCAGTTTCTGTAGTTGTGGTCAGTGCCCAGTAAATCAGATGTAGGCAAGGTTACACAAGCGGATGAGATACTCCAGAAATGATAAAGTTGGTGTATCATGAAGATGAGGACAGTACCATTAACCTGGCAAACTGTGATGGTAGTCATCCCTAGTTTCCAAAAAAAGGAAACAGGATAGTCTGTTCCAGTTCTAGAGTGGTCACACTCCTCAACCTCCCTTGGAAAACCTACACCAGGGATATGAAAAGGGGGCCTGTTCTGATAGCCAAGCCTTTATAGGTTCATAGATTTAGTGGTAAGTACTAGGCTAGATGCCCTTATAGGCCATTTAAACGTAGCCAATTTCCCTTTTGGTACTCAAAAATAACCTATCCCATTTGG
This sequence comes from Protopterus annectens, assembly GCF_019279795.1. Lineage (NCBI taxonomy): Eukaryota > Metazoa > Chordata > Ceratodontiformes > Protopteridae > Protopterus > Protopterus annectens. The sequence continues at coordinate 1,679,533,207 of NC_056729.1, forward strand.
TGTTATATTGGCCTTATCCATCTCATGGTCGGTAATTATAAATTACCCCAATGAGAATAACTGGGATCTTATTACAGATAATTTGACCCATGCATGGGAAAAAGCGTTTAGGAGCTATGTTTGTCTGATAGCAGTAAAGGGGACAGTCCTGGAAATAAATTTCTGTTTTCCATCCATATATCCAAGTTGCACTTGAATATGGATGGGATGAGCTTTGTTTTATGTAGATGGGGAATCTGTTCCAGAGCAGTGATATCCTCAGTGAGATATACCTGTTGCTCCAAAATGTTCTGTTGATGTTGCTGAAGAGGTTTAGATCCCTAGATTAGGTATCTCATCCATTTGACTTGCTGATGTTCAGTAAATGCGTCAGTACTGGGTTGGAGGATGCCTTGTATGCTAGATACAGGTCACCTCTCAGCAGTCTGTAGGATACAGAGTATAGTGAAATGGCTTTGATTTAGTCCATGTAGAGCATGTTGTTTAGGTCTTATATCCTTTTAGTAAGGTATTTCTGTGGGCGTTCCAGTTGTTGCATGTGTCTGGACAGATACATGCCAAAGATGACATTATATTCAATGACTGACCTAATAAGGGCTGAGTAAAAGGGGGCAATGACATCCCTAGATTTAGACACAATCCCCTTGTTTATAAGCTATGCAATGTACAAGGACTTTCTTACAATAATGAGCACATTTTGATCAAAAGTTAGGTCACTTTCCACATAAGTTCTTAAATCCTGAACATATGGGTCAGCTCTTAGGGTGTATTGTCAGTGTGGTAGTTTCCTTTGTTAGATGACTTCCCAAATTATAGAGTAATGCATTTCTGGGCATTTAGTTTCAGCCTATGATTTTGGTATCAGTTTTTTATTTGTGTCAAAGCTTCCTGCAGGATGGCTAAGTCATTTGGGGATTCAATGACTACTTATATCTTGTAGTCATCTGCAAACTTTCTCAGACAGAGCCCTTTGTTATTGGCTTTAACGTCACAGAAGTAAATGCCAAACAGGAGAAGACCCAACACAGAACACTGTGGAACTCCACTGGTAATTGGTGTCTGTAGAGGTAACTTCCCTTATTTTGATTTTCTGCTTCTGATCTGTGAGCCAGTTGGCTACCCTGTGGGTGACATAGGGATATAGGGTGATATTTCCTTTGATTCAGGAAAGGCATGCAGATTCTGTCCTGGCCATGGGATAGTGGATCAGCTCTTCATCTTTGCAGAGATGGTGAGGAGGTCATGGGAGTTTGTCTGCATGGTTCACATGTGTTTTGTGGACCTGGAAGAGGTATACCACTACCACCACCACAATAATTATCTTCATCATCATCATCATCAACTCCCTTTTTCCCATTTTCTACAGGGGTTGGGGTGTCATGTTCAACTATTGCCACCCCCCTCTCGCTTTCTCGATTCAATGCCACTAACTTACCTTCTTCAACAGTCATGCCTGACTGTCACAGATCTTTTCTCACACAATCCACAAATCTCTTTTCTGGATGCCCTTGTTTCCTCTTACCTTCTTCCTGTCTGTCCCAAATCTTCTTCACCAGGTTTTCTGCTGCTTTCCTGCACATTTGCTGAACGACCAAAATCTGTTCACCTTAACCTTCTCTGCAGTTGAAGCTACTTGGGCTTCTGCTGTGATGTCATGATCATGTCTTCATCTGTCCCACAGTATGCATCCCACACTTCATCTCCATCACCTCCAGCTTCTTCCACTGTTCTGTCTTCACTGTTCAAGTTTCTTGGATACCATCATGTACCCCTTAATATCTTGTTACAGGTACCTCAACACTGAGGGGTTCGCAGGGTGACTGCTGAGTAAGATTTGGTACCTGTGTTTGCTGAGGAAGAGTTGTTGTGCCCACATTCTTGATGTTAAGCTGAATATATTACAGGTAGGCATAAGATTACATCAAAGATATGCTTTAAAAAAGCTTATTTATTTATTTTATTCAGTTCACATTTGTTTACCGGGAAAGTTCAACTGGGACAGAGCTCATTGTTGGTGGTGGCCCAGGAAGAAATGCTTATGGCCAAAGAGACCATCAAAAAGCTCAGCCACATCATCCAGACTTTAAAGTCGCCCATTTAGTAGATTTTCTGCACATATTCCACGTGAAAATATGTGATCACCCATCCAGTGAAATAAGAGCATTGTTAACCTTTTTTACTTCAACTGTTAACCAGGTATGCCCACTGGACACAATTGTTCCTTTTTAGGGGCATCCCATGAGCAAGTTTTGCTTAAGTGACTTGCTAACACAGTAAAAAAATTGAGTTGAAAGGAATCAAACACTGCATGCTGGCCATTGGGAAACACTTGTTAAGAACTCAGAGCTTTAATCCTCTGTGTTAACTATGTTTAAGCAAGCATTGTTCCTGGATGGGAATAAATCCCAAACTGTTTCATTCATTAACAACCAATCACACTGATTGCACTACCAAGATTTGCATCTCTTCTGTCTATCATTTTCAAGGACAGGATGTCACGGCAGAGCTGAAATATGGAAGCTATACTGATAGGGGATGCAATGTTGCAACTTTGTTTTCAGATGATGTTGTCCTTTTGGCCTCTGATGACTGAGATTTCTAGTGTGGACTGGGTAAGCTCATTTTTAAATGAGAAACATTTAGGATGAAACTCAACATTTCCAATTTACAGATAATGGTTCTGTCCCAGAAAAGGGGGTCTGCTTCCTTAAAGTAAATAAGAGGCACTTATCACAAATTGAGGACCTTGGAGGTTTGTTTATGGGTAAGCGTAGAAGAGATCAGGATGCTGGTAAGCAGACAGGTGCAGTAATGGCAGGACTGCAGAAAGTGTATCAGAATGTGGTGGTAAATCATAGGCTAAAGCCTGCAACTTAATAGCCGAACTATGTCCCCATACCACTTTCAATCAAGATCTTTTGGAGGTGACCAAAAAGAAGGTCATGCATGTTTTACAGCTACCACTGATGATTAAGGCTATCACCTTTTAACAAGCTTTTTCCTGTACTCATGAGTTTGATTCCCCCAGCCTCTCTTTTCCTACTGTGTGGATCTGAGCAAGACACATGACCTCATGGTACTCTAAGGCAATTGGAAAACTGAACTGGGCTCCTGGACCATATGCGTAGTAGCTACCTACAAACCTATGTGTTTTCTTTCATCTTTTCCCAGTTAGGGGTCACCACAGCAGATCACCTGTCTGCTCATGATTGGTGGTAGAGTTTTTATGGTGTCGAGTTGCAGCCTGGCACCCAACCTTCCACGGAAGGCACACACATGCACGCACTCACGCCTAGGGCCAATTTAGAGTGTCTAATGCACCTACAGCATGTCTTTGGGATGTGGGAGGAAACAGGAGCACCTGGAGGAAACCCATGCGACCACAGGGAGGACATACAGACTCTGCACAGAAGGCACCTCAGCCAAGGATCGAACCAGAGAACCTCTTGCTGTGAGGTGACAATGCTAACCACTGCACCACCGTGGCCACCCACCTACAAACCTATGTAAATAAACAAAATCAGATTTTTACACAGTGATGCTATGTCTCCCTTTTGTGATACTTTCTGGAACCCTGCAATCTGGGCAGTATTTGAAGTGAAGCAGCTGGTGCTTCTCTGTTAAGAGGAGGCAAGGGTGGCGGTGAGTTACACACCTAGTGAGGATGTTTCCTTGATGCCTTCTGCAGTAAGTTATGAGGCACAGCCCACCATAATGAGACCCAGAGACAAAACAAATCTAATTTAGAGAAATTACATGTGTCAGCATGCTTGACAACACATAGGAACCCAGAAGGATGAGCTGGGGAATATTGTAGCAGGGAAAAAAATCAAGTTCTCAGTTTATTATCATAGTCCTTCACTGCCTTACCAGCACAAGCAATTTGGAAAATGGATAGCTGTATAAATATATATATATATATATATATATATATATATATATATATATATATATATATATTCATTTACGTATATTATCCTTATTTAATCACTTATTTCATTTGGTAACAAAGTAAATGAGGGTGAATTGCTCTGAAGACATTTTTCAGCCACACCCTTGGTCATATGCAGTTACATGTATTGCAGTATAACCAACATAAAGAGAAACACTGCCACTCAATGTATTGTAATAAAACACCATAAAGCATGACACACTGGTGCAACAGTTAACATTACTGCCTCAGAGAACATGGTTGTCTGGTTAATTTCTTGAATGGGGTGCTTTCTCTGTAGAATTTGCACATCCTACATGTTTCCACATGGGATTCACATCATATGTGTCAGACAACTGGTGTTTCTCCATAATGCCTGTGTGTGTGTGTGTGTTTGTGTGTGTGTGTGTGTGTGTGTGTGTGTGTGTGTGTGTGTGTGTGTGTGTGTGTGTGTGTGTGTGTGCGTGTGCGAGTGTGTATTTGTGCGGGTGCATGTGTGTGTGTGTGTGCATGCTGGCACCCCATTCGGGATTTTTTCTTTTGCTTTGCATCCAGTTAGTGCTGGGATAGGCTCCGATTCTTCCACAACCCTGAATTACAATAAATAAGGAATGACTGAATGAATAAACAGCATAAAGAGAACCAGTACAAGACTGTTAGGAACAAATTACATATCCACTATATCCTGTTAATGATCCTAGGGGTCAGAAATTACATCAGTGAGCAAAGGGGCCAAGAATGGAATTAGTCCCATACAGAATGGCACTCCGTCACAGGGCACACAGTTACATGTTCTCACTTATGTGCTCACTAAGTCCTAATTTAGCACTGTCATTTCAAACTGCCAGTATGGTTTTGGAGTGTGACAAGCAGACTCCAATAATCCTTCTCCATTGCAAATATGGGGAGAACATGCCAACTCCACAGTTAAGGTACCCCAGCCAAGAATCAAACTGGTAAACAAAGCACTGTCAGTTGTGAGGTAGCAAAACTAAATCTTGCTTGCATGCACACACACTCACCTATAGTTATGCCCCTATATCTGTGGCTCTGTGCGATAGCCCCACCAGAATACAGGCGGTCTTTGGGAAAAGAAAGTCTGGCAATTAGCACAGATATTAACGCTCTGAACTATTAATGAGCAGCTTTGTATAACTCAAAGGTACATGGTTTGATTCCTTCCACCTCCATTTGCCTACTGTGTGAATATGAACAACTCACTTAAACATACAGTGCTACCAGGTCACCCTTGAAGAGAAACACTTGTGTCCTTTTGGATTACCAGATTAACAAATCTGTAAACTCCAAGGCAGCAGGCCTCTATGGCTCATTTTCTGGCTCTCTAAGAGAGTACTTCCAAAAGATACACACCAGAGATTAGCCCCAAATAAGCTCTCACACTTCCAGGGTCTTCCTTTAGATGATTCTCCAGGGGAGCCACAACCTTACCGGTTTTAGCACTCTAGACTACTCCTTTTTATACCCCAGTAACTGGCAATTAAGATCTCCTCCTCTAGCTAAAACATGGTAGTTTCTGACTGTAGTTCTGTGAGAATATTCTCACTCTTCTTACTGTCGCATACTTAAAGGCACACTACGCATTTTTTCCAAATTCACTATATATATATATATATATATATATATATATATATATATATATATATATATATATATGTATGCATATTTTATATATATATATATATATATATATATATATATATATATATATATATATTCCAAAGACATGCATCTGGAGAATTTCCCCAGGCCTTTACTGAAAATAGGCTCTGTCCTAGTCAAACCTTCCTAGTCAACAAATGTTAAAATAAATAAAATACAAAGTATGTATATTTATATATATAAGTTTGTATCAAAATCTCGAAAATTCAAAACTATACCGTTCAGAACATCGAACAGTAAGGTCAAATCCCTGCATATTAATTAGTTGAAAATGTTGAACCTGATGAAAGAATTCATCAGATTCGACATTTTTGCAGAATATTGAATCTGATGTCCATATAGGATCTCGGGTAAGTGTCACTCCCACATTTCGCATCATGTTTTTGTAGGGGGGCACCCCCTCTGCACCCTCCACACCCCCTGCTAACTACATATTCCAACTCCGCGATCGCACTACAGTTAGGAAAGGGATGAATGTCCCAATCCACACTGTAGCACGATCTCTACTCATTACATCGAGCTCATATCAACGAATGCACAGCGGCATTCACTGATATGAGCTATTGATCATTTAACATTCGGCAACACGGGAATCATCCATTTCCATTCGACATTCCCATGTTCGCAGAGCCTACATTCAAAATTTTGACTGTAAATTATATATATATATATATATAAAATATATATTTTTTAATATATAAGTATGCATATATGTCCCAAATGACTAGTGCCAGTGTACAAGAACAAAGGGGACATTCACAACTGTAGGCAGTATAGAGGTATCAAACCTCTATCATACAATATGAAAATTCTGGAGAGGGTGTTTAATTAACAAATATGCAGAGTAGAAAAAAGTAAGGGGGGAGATTAGCAGTTTGGATTCAGATCATGATGCAGCACAACTGACCCAATGTTTGCATTGAGACAGATAGTTGAGAAAAAGCTAGATGTGAGGAAAAGGTCTAAATGGGCATTTCTACACTTGGAGAAAGTATATGACAACGTCCCAAAAAGTTGACTTGAACAGTCCTATAGTGGTTTTGAAATCCCAGAAACATTGGTAGACTTTTTGCAGGCCATTTACAAGGATCCAATGACACAACAAACAGTACAAACAATACTGACAAACAGTGTTCAGTCTCATAAAATGATTCTCAGTGGGAGTGGGTGCACATCACAGTTTACCTCTGAACCCACTGCTGTTTATACTTATGATGGACTACATTAGCAAACAGGTTGGAGGGGACATATCAACAAAGTTGCTGTATGCAGGTGATGTAGCATTACCGGCAGACTCTTGAGTTAGAACTTCAGGAAAGGATAGGGGAATGAAATGCAAAACTGAAGGCAAATGCAATGAAACTGAGTACAGATAAGACAGTTGTAATGGCAGCAAATGGGGCAAATCAGAAGTAGCTGAGAAGTGAGATAGAAGGGAAATAGTGAAACAGATTAACAGATTCATGTAACTGGGAAGGTTGGTTGAGGAAAACGAAGTCTGAATGAAGAGATAAAAGCTAGAATCAGAGGGGCTGCAGCCAACTGGCACAGAGTATCAGGTGTAGTGTATGACAGAAGAATGCCAAAGAAGCTGAAAATTAAGGTGTACAAAACAGTGATGTGACCTGTACTAGTGTATGGGCAGTAAAGGCAGCGCTGTTTTACATATTTATATGTAATTCAGATGTGTGTCCAAATAGCTTTAGCCTAATGGAACCAGCAGGTCACGTTCTGAGCTTAACATACATCTTAAGAGATTTTTATTCATAATGCTGTGGACGATTCTCCTGTACAATCAAAAAAAGACACAGTGACTCTTGATTCATCTTCAAATGAGATTTTCCTTTATTATACAATCTTTTCAGAAGTTAGGTGACCGTACTAGTTATACTGAGGAATTATGTTTGCAAGTTACATTAACCCAGCTGATGTCCTTTACCACCGATGGTTAAAACAGCATTCAGACTGGCGGCAAAGAAGTTCAGAGGATGGTAAGTCTGAACATCACCTTTATGCCCTACCCCACACAAGGAGTGTACAGGTGACGTTTAGTATACCTTAAAGCAATGGTAGATTTTGGTAAACTGGCCAGACGATGGGCTTCATGGCAGGGAATCTCATTTTTAAGGAATACTGCAGCGGTGAAGGCAAGGACATCTACTGTTATGGTAAGATTTTACACAACTGTACTATACACACACACACACACACACACACACACACACATTATATGTGTGTGTGTGTGTGTGTGTGTGTGTGTGTGTGTGTGTGTGTGTGTGTGTGTGTATATATATATATATATATATATATATATATATATATATATGTATGTATTTATATAATATACAGTGGTTTACTATTAAAATGTAGAGCGACACTTACGCAAAACTGGAATGGACAAATGCGTATTTTCAAGTTTCTGTAATGTTCTGCAAATGTCTGAATGCACAGTAGCAAATGGTAGTGTACATTCGCTAATGTGCATTCAGTGTTCTGATAACAAATCGCACTACAGTGGGACATTTACTCTTTTCCTCACTGTAGTGCGATCTCGGATTTGGAATATAAAAATACTTGTGCTGTAGACATACAATTTGTATGGCAGTTTCAGCACAAATGCCTGAACTGCACTTAACAAAACATGTCATAATAGATGCAGTGTGGGAGTTGTTACGTAACCAGGAAGTCAATTAAAGACTTTACAGACCATGTCAACATTTCAAACTACTCTATCGACATTAATGATCTAAAAGCCATCTGAAGATAAGACTTTGACAATTATACCACTTAGAAATATTGAAATCAACATTGATTTTTGACATTTTTATTAAAAAGTATTTTGACTTTCCAGTTTTTAATAGTAAACCATATATAGCTATATCTAATCTATCTAGCTCTATCAATATGTGTGTATATCAACATGTATACACATATATATATATATATATATATATATATATATATATATATATATATATATATATATATATATATATATATATATATAAATATATCTAGCCACCCAGGAGTGTGAATAATGGCTCTAGGTTATGGTCACTATTGATGTGGCACCTGAAACCATGACCACATGTACAAAATTGGAAAAAAAAGGGGGAAGGTTGATGCTAATGCACATACACACACACACACACACACACACATACACACACACACACAAAGGGGGGGGTTGATGCTAATACACACACACACACACACACACACACACACACACACACACACACACACACACACACACACACACACACACACACACACACACACACACATAGTTTAGGGGCATTTCCATGAGACTCTAGCAGTTGGCTGTTTCCTGTTATCCAGATATGCAAGGTTTGATTCCTTCCACCTCTATTGCCTGTGTGACTTTGAGCAAGTTACTTAATCAGACACTGATCCTGGGCTGAGTGTGAAAAAGTTTATGGAGATCAGTGATCTATCCTGGAAAACAAATAAAAATAAATAAAGCTCTGTGAAAGCAACAGTCTGTGAACTACACATTATTGAATATTTTAGGTTGAAACTTGTGGGGATAATTCTTACTCCATGATCTACTGTGATCTCCCACAAAGTAATGATGGTATTCTGTGAGAACTATTTTTAATAATTTGTACTGGCATTCAAAGCATTTGATGAACTGAACATTCAACTGCCATGTTTACATATGTATGTGTGTATAGTCATAGGTTCATAGATTAGTACTAGGCTAACTGCCTTTGTGGGCTATTTCAAGCCTAGCCAATTAGACCATGTGACAATCAAACTCTGCACCTTGTGTCTGTAAGGCAAAATCTTAACAATTATGCCACCCTCTCTCTTATATACAAAATATACACAGATATATAGACACCGACAGAGACACAACTGTTAGAATTTTATCAAACTTTGGTGGCTATACAAAGAGATACAAAATAAAATGTAATGGAACTGATCTGATCCAAACAAAGTGAGGACAGAGAGGTGGGCGGCTGTGTTAAAGGAGCTAAACTTATGTAATTAATGTGAAAAGGAGGAGGAATGGTAAATAAGTGGGAGTGCAAAACTCATGCAGTCTGGAAATATTTTAATAACAAACTTTCTTAAAACTGACACAGAAGTAGACAATATGCACGTTATCATTTATTACAGATAACATTCACACATAACAAAAAAACAGAATATTTTAACACAGGTGTTTTGATTTTATTTCATACTGTTCAAGAAGCAGTTTCGCCACGAAATATGAAAAAAGTTTCAGTTCCTTAATAAAGATCTTATTGTTTCTCATAGTTCTGAAGTAATTTATGGTACATGTTCATTTAAGATGGTTCTCCGTAGGGGTCCGCGGTGTCAGCACAGAAGATGTGGAAAAAATCAGCTGTTCTTTGGAAAACCTTTCTTTTGACTTTGAAGGTGAGGAATCTGAGCAGAAGCCCTGCTGTTCATGTTACATCCAGTTTCATTTTATAGAGACCTACAGATAGTTATTCCGCCTGTGCATCCCATTATAAGAAGCTCACATTCTAACATATGGCAGCCCTTATGAGAAGGCTGCCAAGTCACTGCATTTTGACAATCAAAGCACAAATGTAAACAACATCATTAATACTAATTAATGTGCCTTAGAAAATAATTAGACTGTAAAAACGGAATATTCCGTTTATATAAAAACTTTCAGATTGAGCATGTTCCCCCACTACAAGGCATTTCACAGTAGGAAATAATGCGTTATCTCTGTAAAACAGTTGGTGACACCCAATTTAGATTACTGTATGCCTTTCTAAAGATTGTATCTTTAAAAGGATGCAGCAATAATAGCATGTACTGGAAGCTGTCATGACAAATGATACAATGAAAACATATCTGTAGTCTTGAAAGGAAGAAAAAAGGTAATAAGGTTATTCTGAGTCATGAATCACCTCATTGAAATAATAAAATACAGATGAAGATCATCTTTCAGGGTAGGTCCAGTGATGCAGAAGAATGCAAGAGACCTGTGACTCATGTCTGCTCGGTTGTGCAGGTACTACACTATTAACTTGGGGAGAGAATTTGAAGGGCTGATTATCAGCTCTGTGTACGGCAGATATGAGAAACATGGCAGACCCAATCCTGCAGTGGGACCAGAGTCCTTGCAACAGCGAGGTAGTAAATAAGGAATCATAAACAAGCAAATAGACTGGTACACATTCATGCTTCTATATTGAGTTCAGTGTATGTCGTAAGTTGGAGGGAAGAGAGAACAGGGGGTACAGCTTTAAAAAAGAAGAAAGCAACAAAATGACATGATTTGCACCAAGGTGGTGAATGAAGCAGACTCTGGTGGCATATAAGAACAGATTTGCCCACCTAATTTACTCATTTTCCTTCTTCAGCAAGGAACAGAGTATATATAACCACCATCTGATTTTTCCCTTCTACTTATAAAAAGTGCATTATATCTATCTCATGTATTCTTGCATTTCAAAACTGTTAGCTGGTTTTCTGGCACAAGGGCTTTGTTCTCATCTACACTGCTGTAGACCATGGCTTATGCAGCATCCCTGGGGCAGAAAAAACACAGTGGTGGGTGTGACGATTGGGGAGATATGAGCGAAGGCTGCCAGCCTAGTCAAATAGAATTTGATATATAATTCTGTCATTTGTAAAGAAATGTAAAATACAGGCATGTTTTTCTTGAGTGTAGAAAAACACTGTAAAATATGAACTTCAAGATTGTTACAACATTGCCCCCTTGCTGTAAAGAAAAACTAAGTCAAGCCTTTCAAATTTGTCTTTTGAAATTGAAATGATTTTATGACATTCTTTGATCTTTAAAGTTGGTTCCGGTCAGGCTGGCTGAAGACATTCTGTCTATTGTGTTAACTAAGGACTAATTGCTAGAGTGTATATGTGAAATGTCTTCTATTGTTGTAAGCTTCTGTGCAGGTGTTAGATTGCTAAATAATGCAGTTTGTTTGCCTGGGAAAACCTAAGTGTCAAAAATGATGTAATTTGGGGAGAGACCCAGCAAACATGTTTATTAGTAATGCTTAAATACTATTTCTCACAAGAGACTGAAAGCATTTTGATCTTGGTATCCAACTTACCAGCACTCTACTTATGCTCACATGTAAGTTTCTAGCACTGTGATTTCTTGTAGGAATAGTTAAAGCTAGTAAAGATTAATTAGGTATTTTTCTTTGAAATCAGACCTGTCCTACTGTATTATTTTAAGTTTCTGTGTGATCTCTGAAAGCTTAGATATCTCTGTGGTGTAGTAGTTTTGTCTTGTGTTTTAATTATTTATTATTAAATATTTTAAAACCTTCTACATGTGGCTGGTTTATGTAGAGATAAATTATGCTTTAGAGTACATTATATGTTTATAGAGTTTACTGTCTAAGCCCTTCCAATAAGCCTTAGACTGAATAGTCACATTACCATTGGATGTTTATATTGCACAGTAATAATTGGACACCCTTTTAAGGACCTTTTAGTAGCTGATATTATTAACTAGGTGGTGGCAGTAATTACTACTGTATAGTCTAGGTAAAGGGGCACAGTTGGAGAATCTGTGTCAGCCTTTCCCAGGAGTGTCTGTGAAGTTGTGTAAATACTTATCTCAAAGTGTGTGTGTTGTGTCAGCTACTTGGCAGGGACATGAAGCACTGGTTGGACAGAGAGGGTACTGGAGGTTTTAGCTTGCCCTGTTAGGCTGAGAACTGGACCGTATAGCTGTGCCAGTGGGGAGTCTTATTGGGGACCTGGTGAGCAAGGGAGCAACCAGCCCCAGACTGACTGTGTTCTCTGTGTGCACTTAAGGGAAAGTGTACTTTACTGTGTGTATTAGTTATCCTTTCCTCCTCTAGGAGATGACCTCCCTGGTGTTAGTGGTGAGGATTGAGGCTCCTTGATTGCTGGGCCAGGGCACGGTTGTCACAGTGGGATTGCATTAATAGACCATTTAGCACTACTCCCACTTGGAAGAGTCAGGAGACATGGAAATCAGACAAATTTTTACTAACCCCAACAGAAGTTGGAAGTAGTTTCATGCTATACTGCAGCACAGTTCACAATAGTTCTGACAACTGGGAAGTTACATGCATGCAAGAGCATATACACTCAGCAGTCTAATTAAGCTCACTGCCCAAAAAAGACTTGCATATGGAAGATGCTGTATTCTCTCACAGTGTCTCACGTAGGGCCAGGCAGTCCTGATGTGCAGTAGATGTATTAGTATTTTAGTACTGCATTTAGGGATGTGATTGTATTGGAATGAAGAAAACAGGTTGCAGACAGTAGGTGGAATCTGCAGAGAAATAAAAATAAGTGATGGAATTAAATCCTTTCTACCTCTTCACAAAAATGTTTCAATTACCTACCTACATTTTACTGTTTGGTTGTGTTTTGGCTTTTATCTGACTACCTGACTTCATTTGTCTGAATCATTAGAATGGTAACAAACTACCCCTGTGATTCAGAGACATGGGCTGCGGCCATGTGAACTACCTACCAAAGGTAGGTGCAGTGTATAAAAGCAGAAACCGGGATTCAGGGACACATTTAATTGCAATGATGATGTAATTATTGGCTAATTTGCATGCCTCTGAATCACCTGTAATTATTGCCATTACTAAAAAGTACTTTCCATGCATTGTGTTAGCACAAGCACTGCCCTCATTCATTCACAAACACACACACACACACACACACACACACACACACACACACACACACACACACACAATTTCTCTTAACATGACATATAAGTTCTTCACTCAAACACACTCATGGACACACTTACTCATTCATCCATTAACACACTCACATACCAACACTCTCAATCCTCTAAATAACCCAATTTACTGCACCTACCCAGTAGACACATTCACTCACACACACACACACACACACACACACACACACACACACACACACACACACACACACACACACACACACACACACACACACACACACACACACATACACATTTGATACCATTCATACCACTACAGACTCTCAAGTACACGTACACATAAACACTGACATACACACAGTCATACCCCCAACACTATTTCTCCGCTGAGATTCCCTAAACTTACCTGCAACACAGTGTGTCACTTTGACAATAATGGGGAAGCACAGCACATTGATTGTGCTAATTATCATGGCCAGCCAAGAGATTTCTGGGGAAATACGCATGGCTCATTAGCATTAGCTGCCTCCCTCAAATGCTTTATTATCATTTAATATGGCCGTTGGGACAGCCCACATCAGCAATTGAACCAGCCATGTACAATCACTGTGGTGGGCCTGTCTCTGTCTCTGAATCAGAAAGAGATACTGTGAGGGATTGCCTATACATGTTAGGGATTACCACTTGTGTTAACTCATTCTGAATCCCAGGTAATTTGTTTGGGCTTTATCTCTGTTCCACCATTTGCATCTTTATAATTCCTACCTTGGTCTTTATTCTATTTGTAATGGTGATGACTTTACAGGCTCTTGGGTGAGTGTGGTCCCTAGAATCTATTTATTTATTGGAAGTTGTTAATTGTGAGAGTCTAAATGAGCAATGTCCCTTTTCAGCAGAGGTTTGGGGGGGGGCTCCATTATACAAACATTATGGACACCGTTTTGCATTGTTACATCATTTACTGTTGGTTTTATTCATGAACAAAAGCACCATTATTTAGACATCCTTGACATCAGTTGCATCATTTACAAACAGTTTTGATTAAAAATAACAGTTGTATGAGTTGTATATAATTATTTTTTTAATACGAAGAGGTATTTGCAGTACAATATCATCAATATGCATAGACTGTCAGGTTTTATGTAAGATTATTTTTACTATAAAGACTTGTTCAAAACCTAGGGCGCAGGAAGATAAGATAAAGAGTTAGAGCGGAAGAGGTACAGGGAAGATAAAGGCGATGAGATGTTAGAGGAGGGTATAGTTGTGAAAACAGTCATTTAAATTTCATACAGCAGAGAAGTATGTCATGAATTCATACAGCTGTATTAGTGCTAGTTCTAGTTTAAGCTGGGGTGGTGCAGGTGTAGAGCTATTTACTTATCAGGTGTTACTTCAGCTGGTATTTAAAGCCTTTCATATTGACAATCTGGATCCAGGAACATATGTATGGATCTCAGAACATATGCAGACAGCACTTTGGCCTTTGACCAATGCGTAGCTATGATAGTAAGAAAATTATTCTTTGTCTAACAACTTATAGGTAAGGGTATGGCATTCAGGTCCAAGGAAGTTATAGTACCACTCTACTTGACCCTTATCAGACCTATTATTCAATACAATGCCCCCTTTGGCATATATCTGGCCAGACACTTGCAACAGTTGGAATGCCCACATAGGTTTCTCACTAGAGGAATTGAAGACATGAATGCCCTGTCCTACACTGATCACCTGAAGGCTCTTTCTCTGTATTCAGTCTTCCTACAGGCTGCTGAGATATTTGCCTGGCTTACAGGGCTTCCTCAGACCTAGCCATGATGGATCTGTTGCACATGCACAAAACAAACAGCACCAGAAAGAATAGATCCAAGGATCTGAACTTCACTTATGACATAAAAAGAATATGCTGGAGAGACATATGTGTCCCAAAGGATCCCCACACTATGGAATAGACTCCACAACCATGTAAAACAGAGCTCATCCTGACCCTACTCCTATGAAACCTAGACAATTGGATGGGAACTCGTAAATTTACCCCAGTCTGGCCCTATGTCCTTTATGGACAGAGGCTGTCAATAAGAAAAGTATTATCCAAACTAGCAGCAACCCCCTACAAATCCTTAGTTACCTCCCCACTATTATGCCCCCCTATAGATGCCAATGATACTCGGGACCCAAATGGTATGGGGTGAGCGGCTAGGCTTGTAAGGGCCCTAGTGGTCATTAGCCTAGTAACAACCATGGACCTATGAAAAATTCTGCCTTGAAATGCTTGCTGATTCAGAAACAGTATAATCCCCATGAAGTTTTCTTTATGATTGCTTTTGCCATTGTACTGTACATCTTCCATTGTCTCATACTCTCAGATGTCTTATGGTTACTTTAGTGCTACTTTACCTATTTTGTAGTTATTTACATGCTGTGATGTAAACCTCCCTCAGTCACTAAGGAAAAATACCAACAGTGAGTTTAATCATTTTCAGAAGGCCTAACTTGCTGCCAGTAATGGATGACAGTAAAAGTACAGAATTATTTTTCCTGAGGGTACTGTTCAGTATTCAGTCAGAAAGTCACGTAGTTATAGCATATGTTGAATAAATATTTATTATTTATTATATGTTTGTCAGGAGGGTGTACTAATCCAAAATGGAATGTGTTTTTATACATGAGTGTGGCTGAAGACAATACAAAAATCTGCATTTACAATTTTGCATTTGCAAACGATATTTTTTAACAGTCTATAGAATTATATAGTTTTATCATTCCAAAGAGTACCCAAGCATCCTCTGTGAGTCAACAAAGATATTATTATCATAACAGATGTCTTATAAGAAAACAAAGCACAAGGTAACAGTATGAAGTACTCTTACAACGATACCATCTGAAGAAACATTTATTAAGCTTCAACCATTAATCAGCCCTGTGATTATTAATGCAAAAATAATGTATGTTGAAACATAAGTTCTGGAAAGAGAGGGCATAAATGTAGATCAAAGTGTGTGATATACCTTTAAGAAGCATTCCAGTCAGTGGGCATGTGCATATAAGTACTGAGCATGTGCAAGCAAGAGTGCCATTCTGAGTGAGCAGCCAGAGTGATAGCATGCATGCATGTAGTAGTCAGTCAGTTAGTTCTTTAAGTTTAATGTTCCTGCTATCCATCCTGATGTGCTTGTATGTAATAAACTACCTAAATGAACACCTGAGCCTCTTTGTCTTATTGAGATGTACAAGACAAGAGACGTGGTGTCAGAATGCGATCCAGAGTCACAGCCATGAGGCAAGCAGTTAGAAATAGAAGAATATACAGAAGTGGATCATCCCTACTGTTCAAACCACTCTCAGCCAGGTCAGAAACAATTTTCAGATACTAAAACATGCTTAAATAATTTTTTCGCTATGAATATAAAACAAAGCACTCAGAACGCTCAAAACGAATTTCTAATTAAACAAAATGTCCAAAACTGTGACATTGATAAAAATATTCAAAATAGTTATGAAAATGTTTGAAACAATAATCGAATCGCATAAAATGTATAAAAAAAGGAAAACAACTGTATTTTTTGCTATGCACTACTTTTTCACATTAACTAAAGCTTTTTGAAATACCCGAAGTGTGCAAAGTGTTGGCAAGTGTGTGCATATTACAGTGCAGTTATTTTGCAAAGTACAGACATTTCTAAGAATATTTCACAAAGTACAGTTTTTTCAAAGAGATTATTGTGCATTTGAATATTATTACAAGTGCCTAGTGTGTGTGTGCATGTTCATACCTAATTACAAGGGCCAAGATTACATTGTGCTTTACTATAATCTGTGAGTATGGCAGAAGGATTTTGCAAACCCGCACTACTTGTGTTTGATAATATTACAGAAAATTGGAGAGTGAGTAGGAATATGATATTTTCAAACAGGCTGTTTTTTCTGACAAAGATGCATGTACAAAGGCATTTATTTTGCTTAATTTAGCTGGTTCAGAAGCCATTGAGAGAGCATTCATTTGTGTATGCACCTGGTGTGTTTGCAGGGGAGGGGGAAGATCACCATATTGTGGTACAGGCTGTAACGTGGAATGACCCTAAGTGCTTAAAATGTAAATTTAGAGAAATGTGTAATCCCCAAACAAATATTACAATGGAAAGGCACTTATTTTACACAAGAGATCAAAAGCCCAGTGAAGCTTTTGCAGCATATATAACCGACTGAGAAATAAGACTAAAATGTGCAGATTTGGTGATTTGGGAGATGAGCTGATAAACAACAGGCTTGTGTGTGGTATTAATAATGACACAGTGAGAAAGATTTTGCTTTGATTTAATGTTAAACAAGGCCATTGACATATGTCAGATATACAAGCTTACAGAAAGGCACACAAGTATGCTTACAAATGAGACAAGCCTTCTAGTATCTTCCAAAGCTAATGTAGATAGCATGCAACACAAGGTTAAAATATATAGGCCTGGGGGAGTGGCCATGCCCAGGGCAACTTCAGCAAAACCCAAAGCAACTTCAGTAAGGCCTAAAGTATGCACAGCAAGACACAGGGGTAACTCAGCAAAACCTGTAGCTAGCCTCATAGTCAGCTGTCATAATTTTGGTGGTAATCATGAACCCAAACGACACAAGTGCTTAGCTTTTGGTCAGCAGTGCCATTCTTGCAATAAGCAGAATCATTTCAAAAGGTTTTGTAAATCAAATAAGGTACATTCTTTTATTAAAAGAAAACATACAAAGAGGCAAACTAATCAATTAGAAAGCTGCAACCCTACTTTTTATGTTGATGGTGTGTCTGTGCTTGGTGAAACAGTCAATGCAGTAGATTTATGGGCAAAGAACAAAGTCTTTTGTACTGTGCAGATTAATGGGAGTCCCGTAGAGTTCAAAGTGCAATGTTATGTCAGCAAAAACGTTTGCTAGAGTAAAAGCAGCAGAACAACTTGATTTCAGAAAGTGTGCGAAGCTTGTTGCTTATGGAGGTGAGGAGATTCAAACCGAAGGCTCATTAGTGCTTACATGTTACTCTGCTGGAAACAGCTATCATTTGCAGTTTTACGTAGTCAAGAGACACGTGCAGTCATTATTAGGCCTGCTTTTATTTAACAAAGAATTCCATCATGTAAGCTTGAAAGGCAACAGTTCAAATTTCGCCCAAACAATTTTTTCTGAGTATGCTGATATTTTTGCAGACAAACTATGAAAACTCCAAGTTGTGTACTCCATGAAGTTAGTCTCAGAGGTAAGTCGAGTTGTCAGACGAACACAGAAAGTTCCAGGAGCTATGCAGAACAGAGTCAAGGTTGATTTAGACCAAATGGTGCAGCTTGGAGTAATTTGTCCAGTAGAAAAAACAACTGAAAGGGTATCTTCCATGGCAGTAGCTCATAAGAAAAGCTCAGACAATATCAGAATATGTATCGATGCAAGAAATTTGAACAAAGCATTAAAAAGACCTCATCATCCTATGCACAGAGTCGAGGAAGTTGCTGCCCTTACACCAAATACCACTGTTTTTTTCAGTCTTAGATGCAAAGAGTTAATTTTGGCAAATTTTGCTTGACCAAAAATTGTCATTGCTAACCACATTCAGTACGCCAGTCAGGAGGTACAGATATCTGAGAATGTCATTTGGGATAAATTCTACCAGTGAAGTCTTTCAGCGTGCAGTGGAACAATTTTTTTTTTCTGGCTATCCATGTGCTATTATAGTAGATGATATTCTAGTAGGATGTAATGGTGAAGTCTAACATGATAGAAACCTCAAGAAAGTTCTGGAAAGAGCATGTGAAGTGAATCTTAAGTTAAATCCTCAGAAGTGTAAATTCAGGCTATGAGACGTTACTTATGTTGGTCATTTGTTCACCAGTTCAGGCTTACGACCAGATCCTTTCCAAGCAAACAGCAATTCTTGAGATGCCAGCTCCAGACAATGTCCAAGCCCTACAAAGTTTTCTTGGTATGGTCAACTATTTAGGCAAGTTCATTCAAGATTTAAGTCATCTTTCAACACTGTTAAGAGAACTGCCATGCAAAGATGTAACCTGGTCCTGGTCAGAACAACACTAATGCTAAGTTTATGTTCATGATCATAGATAAAATCACTGGGGATAAATGCAACCAACAAGGTTGGCATACCATTTTAAATCATAAAGAAAAATATTGGATCATTAATCTTGGGGCATTATTCCCTCCATGATCATTTGTAAAAGTTTTGGAGATGCTATGACTATTTGGTTGATCCACTGGTTATTTGTAGCTTTGGGAACATACTTTTCTGAGGCTTGAATATGTTCATATTCAGTATGAGCTTATGTACACATTTATAACTATTTGAACATGTTTTCTGATTAATTATGGAATACCCCAGGTTATTTCATTTTGTATGTAGGAATTTTACATTGTTTGTAAAAATTTGAGAACTTTATATGACAAATGTCCTTTTTGATAACATGTTCATATATGGTATGTCATACACATATTTTCTATTACCTTTGTGGTATATATATGTTTCCTTATATACTTTAGTATTTACACTCTATGTTTTCTGATATTCAATGCTTTGTATGGTGTTTATGGGATTTGCTCCTTTATGTGGAGTTATATTTTGCAGTTATGATGTATTTTTTGATTAGAAAAATGTTTATATAAAATTTTATATTTGTTTTTTATTTTTTACTATTTCATTACTTTTTTTGTTATATATAAGTATTTTTATACACATTATTACCAATACTGTCATGTAAATTTTAATGCTTTAAAACGTGACAATGTGCTTCAACTATTGTGTTGGGCTATACCATGTTTTCCATTGGTTGGGGTTGTGTATAAATAGTCACTATACCTATTGGGGGAAGAACTTTATTCACTGATGAAGGCTGGGTAGCTGAAACCGGTTTGAACATGAATACAGAAAAAAATTATGAACATGAATACAGAATAAAAATTTAATTGTTCACTTCAGATTTCAGTGTTTTGGTATTTCGATTGCTGGCCGTTGGTGTTTGGATTGTCATTGGTTTGGCCGAGCACACCATACTTGCAAAGCATTGAGTTTCTGTTGTTGTTCGGTTGCTTTGCTGTTGGGCTAGAATACTGACACTATCAAGTTCGTATAGGAGGATTCTTTTACTCCTGTTCACTTTGTGTCCATCCTTTGGATTACTGGAATATTGGGTTATACATCATATCTGTTTAGGGGCATTCCCGTTTTGGCATCTCAACGAACCTCTTTGTTTGATGGATGTTTCATTTCTTGGCGTTCGAGAAGGCTGGTGGTGAGGAGCTCTTGGCATTTTTAGTTACATCAAGATGTCTGAGGGATCGCATTCTATTTTGGTAGACATCAGTTTTTTGTGGTCGCCTAGCCTATGGATACATCATTTGGGGCTAGAAAAAATTTTTTTGGTTTCTAAAAATTTTTTTTTTGGTTTCTAACTTACATAGTCTCATGTCTGCGTGAACCTGGGCAGCCATTTTTTTGGATTTTATACTTCGCATTCAACCTAACATATAAATTTAGTGGACTGTAAGGTACTGTGTCGATTTCTTTTTCTCTTGTACAGGTGGAGGAATATCAGGACTTTGGTTTTGATGTATGGCCAAACTGTTACTATAGGAGGGTGACTGTGTTCATTTTGAGTTGAATTTCAAACGCTTGGGTTCATCAAGGAACACTGATTCATTTTCGTTGAACTGTGGCAATCAGACTATTACATATTTTACATTCTTGTATTAACATTGGTTTTCGTTTTTTATGTGACTATGCCTATTATATTGCCATCGCCATTGTGGCTTATGTATACGAGGTGCAAATACTTTTATTGGGACATATATTTATGAGAGGAATGGACAAGCTAGTTGTCATTAAAGTATCAGGGAATTACTTCTACCTTATACAGAGTTATTTAGAGTTGGCATTTCCTATCAACCTAACAGGAATGATATGTCATAGCATGTATATGGCTGGATGACAGATTGTTACTCGGAGTTTGTATTTTATATTATCTAACAGGAACAACATGTTCTAGCGAGCATATGGCTGGAAGTTATATCAAACGGGTTGATTGTAATATTGTATAGAACCTGCACTCTAAATGGGCATTCTTGATTTCATGTTGGTTCTTTGAATTTATGCATGATAATAGTAGGCTATCATTTATTCACATAGGTGTTATCAATAGCCCTGCTTAGGGCCTTGGCTTACATAATATAAGTGACTGTTTTGGTCACGGTGATCTGTATAACCCTTGAAGGATAGTGGCTACAAGCTACATATGTATGATATCATTTTTTTGAACCATCGTTAAGGTTATCACTTATAACCATTGTTATCATAAACAGTCCTATTTGGGCTCTTGGTTTACACAATATAAGCGATAGTTTGGACTCCTTAAAATTTTTTAGGTCTTTTCTGATAGTTCAGTTATTTTGGGTAGTTTAATGGATGGATGGATCTGGTTTTATCTGGTCAGTTGCTCTTATTATATTTAGTTTTGGTGTCTTCTGGTTGGTATTTGTATGATAGATTCTTATATTATATTTTGATTAGATTAATATTGACACGCTCTTTGATTTCAGTGATTGTCTTCTATTTTTCATACAAGGATACGGATAATCTGCATTCATAGAGGGCCATTTCTTCTGTTCATTCAGGTCCACTTCTTAGCCCATCACAATTTTTTTGCAATCTTAACACCAATAGATATGGATTTGGAGAGCATTCTTCATGGATCATGTGCCGATAGGGATGATATTGGAGTTTTTGGGATAGACATCATGCCAGGCAATAATCAGAATGGCTCCTTGACTAATCCTTCTAATGGATGTGACATGGCCTTTAATAAATTGGGCAAGGGTCTGAAGAATTTAAGAGCCAATATTTGGCATCTTAGATTTTCGAGCATATATGAATAGGGAAATAGCTCCAAGAGGCCTTAGAATTCGTTTACAACCTTTAGTCAGTAGATCTGAAGATAGACTGACTAAGGAGTGGAACCTAGCATTACAACAGGCCTCTATGATGTTTGTCAAGATACTTGCTTTGTATTATGAAAGGATGGTTGATATTAATTTAACTGAGGTGAAAACCTTTTGTGAGGAATGTAAAAAGTATGAGTCTCTACCCATGTATGCAGTCTCTGTAAACAAATTATCCAAAGAATTGGCCACTTATGAAAAACAGACCCGTGAAAGAAAAATCAAGAAATTTAATAGGGACATCACTGATTATCAAAGGGGTCGTCCGTTTGAATCTTTCAGATCAGTTAGATTTACAGATACCAATTAGGAGACAATGAACAATAGACCCAGAAAAAGACCTAGATCCATCCTTAAGACCAATGACAGGTCTTTCATTCGTACATCACGGGAAGAATCCTCCTATACGGACAATGATAGTGTTAGCTATAGGGAATCACCCAGCCAAAAGAAATCTAATGCATCACACCCTTTAGACATGGAAGGAGGTGGAGGGGAGGCCGCAAACATAAGCATGGGTATAAGAACAAATTCTGTGGAAGGGTTGATACAGACACTTCTGAAATAACTGATAATGTTAATCGGTATGTGCTGAATTTATCTGATGTAACACTTACGAATGAACAAGAACAACTACTTAATAAAGGTCTTGGGTTTGTACCTGGATTTTTCTCTGAAGAGTATAACATAGTTACTGATGTGTTATCTTTTTGTCATAATTTAAATCTTAAATTATTTTTTTCAGACAAAACTTCTCAAAGGTCTGATGAATTCAAATTCCATAAATCTGAATTTCAACCACCCATGAATAAGCATGTTTGTATTTTTTTACGATCAGTACTTAGGGATCTACATTTTTCACATAGAAAGTCATGTATTTTGGGTCCAAGCATATCCCCCTCTGAAAAGGTTGCTATGGATGAACTAAAGAATAATCATAATATTGTCATTCTACCAGCTGACAAAGGAGGAGCTGTAGTGGTCATGAATATGGGATATTACTTGAATGAGGGCAGGGGACAACTTGCCAATACTCGATGTTACATGTATATGTCTATCGATCCCACTCCTGTATTTAAGAAAGAAATAGATACTTTTTTAAACCAAGCGGAGGAGGAAGGCACTATCAACAAGAATACTGTTAACCACTTGATGGTTATGGACCCACAAAAACAAATAATCTATTTTACTCCCCAAGATTCATAAATCACTTTCCAAACCCCCAGGGAGACCCATTGTGTCAGGCATTGGTTCTTTGACGGAACCCCTATCAGCTTTTCTAACACAATATTTGAAACCCTTACTTACTTTTGTCAGAGCCAGACTACGGGATACAACTCAGTTTCTTCAAATCACATACGATACACAATTGGAGCCAGGTTGGCTCATGTGCACCCTGGATGTAAAATCTTTATATACCAGCATCCCCCATTGGGCTGGCTTACAGGCTCTGCAGTATTGGCTTGAACATTCGGCTCTATATCCAGCTGGATTTAATACACTATTGATATGCATGGCAGAACATGTACTTAACAAAAATGTTTTTTATTTCCAGGGGGAGTGCTATTGGCAACTGCAGGGTACTGCTATGGGAGCTTCTTTTGCTCCCATATATGCAGACCTTTTCATGGCCTTTTTTGAAGAATGTATGATTTACAATCCCCTCCATAACCTATATTTGGTGGAGATTGATATCTGGTGCAGGTACTTGGATGATTGTTGGATGGTGTGGCGGGTGGATGAGGCATATCTACAGGAATTTGTGGAATATTTGAATGGAAATATATGGGGCATAGAGTTCACTGTAACATCACATCATGACACCATTAACTTTTTGAATGTTACAGTTTACAGGAATGAAGATCACACTTTAAGTACTAAGACCTATCATAAATATCCACAGTATAATACTCTGCTCCATGCGTCTAGTATGCATCCACGCCACGCCATCCGGAACATCCCTAAATCCCAATTTATGCTCATTAAACGTATTAGTTCATCTGCACAAGATTTTGAACAAGCAAGATTAGATCTTTACCACAGGTTTATGGACAAGGGATACAGGGAATCAGATATATTCAGAGCAAGTGAATGGTCTATTACTCAGGATAGGAACACATTATTAGAATATAAAAAATGAGCAACCACACTGGATGAATCTTCTCTCAGGTTTGTAACTACATATGGATGCAACCACAATGTCATTAGGAATATATTGGACACCCACTGGAATATACTCTTGGCAAATGAGGAATTAAGGAGATATTTAGGTCCCAAATGTATGTTTTCATATAGACGTGGAAAAACATTGGGTGCTCTTTTTTCTCACTATAAGCATAAGGAGAGTGGGGGTGCCATATATCAACAAATGACTATGACTGGAGACAAACTTTTGGGTACTTTCCCATGTGGACATTGCGGGTCATGCCAATATGTTAGTAAACTTAAACAATTCACTAGTGCCAACACCAGCAGAGTATATGATTTACAGGTGTTTGGTAACTGTAGTAGTAGTTGGATTGTTTATTTAGCTACCTGCCAATCCTCAGCTTTTTATGTTGGCCAAACATCTCGCTCACTCAGAATTAGAATGACGGAACACAAAAGTGACATCCGAAACAAAAAAAAAACTAATGCCTTATATAGACATACCATCAAACACACTAATGCTAAGTTTATGTTCATGATCATAGATAAAATCACAGGGGATAGAAGCAACCAAGGTTGGAATACCATTTTAAATCATAAAGAAAAATATTGGATCATTAATCTTGGGGCATTATTCCCTCCAGGTCTTAATGATCATTTGTAAAAGTTTTGGAGATGCTATGACTATTTGGTTGATGCACTGGTTATTTGTAGCTTTGGGAACATACTTTTCTGAGGCTTGAATATGTTCATATTCAGTATAAGTTTATGTACATATTTATAACTAGTTGAACATGTTTTCTGATTAATTATGGAATACCCCAGGTTATTTCATTTTGTATGTAGGAATTTTACATTGTTTGTAAAAATTTGAGAACTTTATATGACATATGTCCTTTTTGATAACATGTTCATATATGGTATGTCATATACATATTTTATATTACCTTTGTGGTATATATATATGTTTTCTTATATACTTTAGTATTTACACTCTATGTTTTCTGATATTCAATGCTTTGTATGGTGTTTATGGGATTTGCTCCTTTATGTAGAGTTATATTTTGCAGTTATGATGTATTTTTTGATTAGAAAAATGTTTATATAAAATTTTATATTTGTTTTTTATTTTTTTACTATTTCATTACTTTTTTGTTATATATAAGTATTTTTATACACATTATTACCAATACTGTCATGTAAATTTTGATGCTTTAAAACGTGACAATGTGCTTCAACTATTGTGTTGGGCTATACCATGTTTTCCATTGGTTGTTGTTGTGTATAAATAGTCACTATACCTATTGGGGAAGAACTTTATTCAGTGATGAAGGCTGGGTAGCCAAAACCGGTTTGAATATGAATACAGAAAAAAATTTTGAACATGAATACAGAATAAAAATGTAATTGTTCACTTCAGATTTCAGTGTTTTGGTATTTCGATTGCTGGCCATTGGTGTTTGGATTGTCATTGGTTTGGCCGAGCACAGCATACTTGCAAAGCATTGAGTTCCTGTTGTCTGTGGACATCCAAGGTATGAAGTATCCTTTCTCCTTCACTTTTAGTTTCAGAAAGGAAAATAGGGACATGGGCAGTTTGGCTTGAAGCAAACTTGAATAGCACTTTAGGAATAAAAGAAGTATTAGTTCTCAAAGAAGCCCCGTCTCTGTGGAAAATGAGATAGGTTTGGCTCACCAGATAAGCTTACAACTCATACTTAAACTGTTTTCCATGTTAAGAACCTCAAGTCAGCCAGGTTACCTAGTTCAAATGGAGCAAGTGCTATTTTCTCTAACATAAAATTATAATCTTTAAGAGGGGGGTCACCAGTTTACTTGGGGACCTCTTATGCATAATCCCTTTCAAAAACATTTTGACATGAGACAGTATTGAAAGAGGAGGCTCCATTGGCAGATATGCTGAAATGGACAATAAATTAACATCGATAAAGGATTAATAAATGCCATAGGATAGTAACTCATATAAATATTGTAAAACCAGAGAACAACTAACCCTGAATGAGTGCTGCTCACATTGGTGGCATCAACTAGAAAACCTTTTCCATTTACTAATATATGACTTTCTAGTAGCAGACTTTCTTGCCTCCATTAGTACCTGCTGCACATTCTCAGTAAACAGGTGCCTAAAAGGAATTAAAACCCTATCATCCAGGCAGTCAACTGAAGTTGATTGATGTTGGGGTTTATCAAACATCCCTGTTCTTGTGTGAGTAGATCCAGTCTGTGAGAAAGCCTGTTGTAATTGCTCCTGTCTATTTCCCAAAGAAGGGAGAACCACATCTGCCTAAGCCAGAAGGGAGTCACCATAATGATCTTGGGGGATTTTGCCTGAATCTTCAGAAGTACCCTGGATATTGATGAAAAGGGTGGAAAAGCATATAGGAACATTCATGTCCAAGTAAAAGAAAAGGCATATGTCTTTGAGGCCATCTTTTGCCTGTTGATTGTTTAGAGAGGAGTCAAAGAGGTCTACTTGAGAAACTTCCCACAGATGGATCAAATCTTGGAAGATCTACTGATCTAGTTTCCATTCATGAGGGTCTGCCTGGTCTTTCTCAGCTTGTCTGTCACATAATTTTGCTCTGACTGAGTGCACTATGCTGGTAGAGTAAGACTGTGCTGTGAAGCTAGTTCCCAAGCTAACATGGCTAGTCTGCAAAGGGGGGTATGACCTGGTTCACCCCCTGCTTGTTGATGTACTACATGACTATGGTATTGTCCGTAACAACTTGAATTCCATGGGACAAAAGATGATTCAGAAAGTTGAGAGTCTTGATCAGGGTGAGTATCTCTTTGATATTTATCTGCTTTGCATCTGTCTTTGGTTTCCCACACACTTTGATCTTTTATTCCTCCTGAAATTACTCCCCAAGCAAATTCTGATGTGACTGTTAGAAAAGACAAGGGACCAGGGTGTGAGAGGGTCCCAAGGATCTTGAAAAGTCATTCAGACTTGTTGGACCATTCCTAGTTTTGGGAAGTTTGAAGCTTTGTTTTGGAACCCCCTTGCCATTTCTTCCTAAACTCATCTTATCTGTGCTGTGTTGAGAATGTTTATTCTGCTTTTTGCCAAAACTGGATGAGGAGTTAGATGATCCCCCAAGGAAATTTGGAAAAGGAGGGCTGAAAAATCTTACAGATTCCCTGGATCAGCTTACCCCATTCATCACACTTTTTGATCACCTCTGCAGTAGAGGAGCCACAAATTAAATCTCTATCCAAAGGGGGATTTGCAGTCTCATTTGTAACATAATCTGGGAGGATCTGAGAATGCAGTCATGCAAACATCCTCAAAACAGTCCCAGTGGCCATAGCCTGAAAGAATTATCAACAGTCATACACTCACTGCAAACAATGAGTAGTGACCTGTACAATATAAGAAACTAAGCTATTTAAAGCAGAAAAAATTGCAACTGAAAAACATTCCTCATACTTTCACAATTAGTCACTACAAACTTTAACATAAGAGCCTGGCAATTCAGAATTCTGAAAATCAAAGCTGGAGAAATATATACTTTTTCCCATATTTATCAATAAGAGTAGGACTGGAATAAACTAAGTGTTTAGGAGCAGTGGGATACACTAAATCTATAGCAGATGGGTCAGGTTTGTGAATAGTGTACAAAAACTTAATGGACTGAGAGACTTTATACATCCTATCTGCTTTTTTAGGGGCAGCTGGCTGACTATCAGGAAAATTGACGGCAATAAGACACATATCCTCTAAAGCAGACAGAACAGAAAGAATGGATGTAGGTTGTGGAAATTCCTTCTGTAGCAAATCACAATATTTTCTGAGGGACTGAGAAACCTCAGTGATTTCCACTGTAAACACTAGCAAATTCTAGCAATAGTCTCAGAGAAAGAGAAACCCTCACAATGAGAATCAGAAACTGAGCTTTCCTCCGAGTCTTAATCAGAAATCTGAAGAGAAAACCCTATATCTGTCACTTCATCTTCCTGTTTAGATTCAGAGTTTTGAATCTCTTTAAGAAAAGAGGTACCCTTCTTTCTTTTACCAGAAACTACTTTACAAAGAGGATCAATAACCCTGAATTAAATCTTAAGCCAGGCACAGTAGACGGCTTCTTTCTAAGGACATTTGAGGAGGAGTAGACACATGTTCAGTTTTCTGTTTCAATTTGACAGGAAAATTGGGGCCAGCAGCAACTTTTCCATAGATGAGCATGCTTTCTGACACAAGAACGCCTTCCCTGATCCCTCTCCCAGGATCAGTAACAGTGGCTTTCCCTTGCCCTCTGAGGGGACCCCAACAGCCACAAAGGAAGTGGCTAACCCCTTGTCCATAGTGGCTGTAGCTGCTACACCAGAGGGATCTGGGGTAAAAGATGAGTGGTCTTAGGTACAGCAAATAGCCCAAGCAGAGTCACCAACCTCTGCCTGAGGCAAATTGCTAGCCTGCTGTGATGGCAAAAGCTGTTACTTAACTTCTTCTTTTTGTGGCTGGAAGAAGGATCGACCTTGAGATTGGTAGTTTGTTCCATGGTCAAGCTGAAAATGGTGCTTCTTTCTTGGGGAAGACAAGCAGCAAATTCCATTGAAAATGACAGTCTTTAAAAGTCAAATTTTTTACAAAAAAAAACATGGTATAACGCACTTTAAAACACTTTGCCATCCCAAAAAGTAAAATAAATGCAATTTTCACCAAAGAAAAAATGTTTTTCGGTTACTTTACAGAAGTTTTAAACTGACAGGAAAAAAGAGCACGCCCATTTAAAAGTATCATACAGTCTCATGACTGTCTGTTAAAACACAAAACTACTAGCTTTAAAATAACTTTCCTGAAGAGGAAAGTGATGAAATACCAAACAATATATAGAAAATGGAAGGTTTTCCCCAAAGGGAACTTATCTGCCCAGCAAAGGAACAGCTGCAAGCTAACTGTTGAGCCATCAAAAGCCTCAGAGGAGCATACTATCTGGCATATATAAGGTGCCCAAATGTGTCTTTTAGTCAGCTTGAGTTGCTTGAGAGTTTGGGTGTATGGAAGGTGCCACTAAGCTTTGGAAACTGGCCGGCTGTCACATCCTAGGCAGGATATAACTCACAAAGCTAAGGCTAGTGCAGCAGTGATCAGTATGATGAACATTAATAGGTACTGGAGTTCAGAGGTAGTCTGCACTGGTAAAGAAACTTTGCCATCACTCCATCTGCTAGAGCTTTTCTAAAGACTGTAATGTCATCAAAGGTCTGTATATCTAGTGGGAAAGAGGTCTAGATGGCTGATGCAAGGTTGTAGAAGTCCATGTCATAACTTTGAGACTGTTTTTTGTGTCTGCTGAAGTTGTGCACATTGATAGGCTAGATCTGAGGGTGTATACTATTTATCTGGCAAGTAACCCAAGTACTCCCATTTTCAGCTTTTTTTAGGAAAAGTCATGAGGTCAATACTACCAACATAAAAATTTCAACAAAACACAAATTAAAGGTCATGCTGATAAATGCTAGGAGTCTAAACATGAAACTGCACTCATTGCAAACATTCTTAACCCTGGAAGATCTTGACATTTGTGCAGTCACAGAAACCTGGTTCAAAGCTGCATAGAGCATCCCAGCTTTACCTGGTTACTCATCCTATCATACACTCAGACCCCAAACTGTGGGCAGCAAAGCCAGAGAAGGTGGAGTTTCAATATATATTAAAGACACACACACCTCCAGGATGGTCAAACAGTATGACCCACAGGAGACACTCCAGGTGCAGTTAACCATTGACAAGACCCCTATTCAAATTATAGCTAGCTACAGGCGCCCAAATTTTACTCAAGATACCCACTCCACCTAGCTGGACCTCTTCAATTCTATCAAGATTCAACCCTTTACCCTGATCCTGAGTGACTTTAATTACCAAACCATAGACTGGAAAAACTACTCATGCCAGAATTCAAATGCCAAGAGATTCCTCAATTTATCAATGCAAATGCCTTGGAACAGCTAGTTGATATCCCTACAAGATGTGCTAATATCTTGGACTTGTTATTAACCAACATGAGTAAGCACTGCAGCACCCCTACAGTATCATCCTTCCTGGTAAGATCCGACCATAAAGCGGTCACTTTCAAAGTCATCATCTCCCTTGACCCCCCTCTAGCTAGGGTCAAACAAAAAATTTCTCCAAAGCTGATTACAACCTCCTGAGGGATGGCATAAACAGCTTCACAGCCCCCACTGCCTCTGTGGAAACTGGCACCAATGTCCAAATCTACACCAAAGTACTAAATGAGCATTCATATAGATGCATGGAATCAGGAATACCTGACAGGACAAAATCATCCTCTGCAAGGAAGAGTAAACCTGTCTGGTGGACATTTGCAATAAATAAACTATATAACAAAAAGAAAAAATTGCTGTCTAGGACCAAGAAGGAGCAGGTGCCCAATTGGAAGCTGTCTCTCCTTAGCCTAAACAAGCAAATAAGAGCATTAGTGAAATCCTCTAAAGCCAATTTCAAGTCCAAATTGGCTACATCTACTAGAGACAATCATAAGGCCTTCTTCACATATGTTGGCAATTTCAAACCAAGCACCCACATCTGCTCAGCACTGGTGGTTAAGGACACCACATACACAAATGCTGTAGATATAGCCAATCTACTGGCTGACAGATTCAGCGAAAACTTCTCCCCTCTATCCCATCAGTAAATCAGGATATCCCCAGTACTTGCCCCCTATCCCCTTATCTCTAGGGAACAGGTCATCACTGTCCTCTCAAAGGCAAAAAATACAGCCTCCATGGGACCCGATAACATCCCAGGCTGCACCCTACATGAACTCAGGCATGAACTTGCAGCACCATTAGGCACCCTATTCAACCAAAGCCTGAGTACTGGCTTTGTCCAAACTGAGTGGAGGACAGCCACTGTCATCCCTTTACACAAAGGTGGAGCATCCACAGATCTGGGAAATTATAGAACCATCGGCCTAACTAGCCTGATCTGCAAGGCCATGGAATGGATTATCATGGACCTCAATAACAGGGAGATTGGCAGAATCCAAACACTCGACCCACATAGTTTGGCTTTGTCAAGGGGAGGTCATGTCTGTTAAACTTGGTCGACTTCTTTGAGACAGTCACAAAAGCCATGGATGAGGGAAAGACAATGCACACTGCCTACTTTGACCTGGCCAAAGCCTTTGACACTATTCCCCACTTGGGCATAATAGATAAACTCTTTCAACTAGGCATCAATCCATATGTTACCAGATGGGTAGCAAACTGGCTCACTGATAGAACCCATCTAATCAAAATAGGGGAAGCCACCTCAAGCAGTAGACCTGTAATGAGTGGTGTACCCAGGGATCAGTCTTGGGGCCCCTGTTATTCAGGATATACTTCTCTGAGGTGCAGGACAAAACCAGTGGGCTATGGCTGACCATGGCCTCAAGCTGAATGCCAAAAAAAATGCATCATCATCCCCTTTGGGGGGAGTGACATCCCCACATATTATCACATTAATAACAACAAATACGCAATCAGTAGTGAGGCATTTGGGCACCCAAGTTGATAGCAACCTGACTTTTGACCACCATGTTGCTTCCATTATACAGAAAGCTTTCTAAATGGACCACCTCATAAGTAAGGGTATCTCATTCAGGGAATAAGGCCAGTTGTTGAGTACAATGCCCCTTTCGGCATGTACCACGCAAAGCACATGCGGCAGCTGAAGAGACGACAGAGGTTCCTCACCAGAAGAATCCAGGACCTCAAACATCTACCCTACACAGATAGGCTAAAAGCACCATACTTCTACTGAGTTTCATACAGACTCTTCAGAGGTGACCTCTTTCTGACATACAAAGCAATCTCAGAGCCCTCCTTGTTGGGACTGCTGCATATCCGCAAGTCAAGCTCCATTCGACTAACCTGTACGTGCGACCTCAACCTGGTCTGTGATATCAATAGGACTTGTTGGTGGGACAAATTTGTGTCCCAGAGACCCCCCCATCTGTGGAATAAACTCCCTCTCCACGTCAAGCAGAGTACCTCATTATCCCTTTTTAAGTGCAACCTGGATAACTGGATGGGAAACAGAAAATACACCCCTGGGATTCCACCTGTCTCTCTGCTAGACAGTGGCTTTGGGTGCTGACTTGTCTAAACATGGACTAAACTCTTGGCTAGGCTTATAAGGGTCTCAGGGCCAATAGCCTAGTAACTTCATCGGTGCTGGAACCATACAGCTAGGGAGAGGGGGACCCCCTCCCCACTTTTACAGCTGCAAGACCTGTTGGGAAAAATTAATGAAGTGGAGTTTAAACACTAACATGGATTTGCCCACAGAAGTTAAACTAACTAAATTAGCTGTTCTTGTTCTCTTATTGCTCTGTGTTACAGGATTTATGCTGCCACTATTCTGTTTGTGCTGCCAGAGCCAGAGTAATGCCAGTAAGGAGAGTGTTGTTATTTTATTTGCAGGAGTTAGCCTGCTCCCATGTGTGTGTGTGTGTGTGTGTGTGTGTGTGTGTGTGTGTGTGTGTGTGTGTGTGTATAAAATGCCCCAGTTAGGTATACCTGGTGGTTAGTGTTACTCAGGCTGAAACAAAAGCCTGAATTCTCCACTCATACCACCACTTGTGATTCAAGGAGTTGAGTTCATAGCGCTGAACTGTCCAGATTTTCACAGAATATTTGGCTCATACTTTTGGTCTGCTCCTCTTAAAATTTGTGGTTTTCTGGAAAATTAGTGAGAACTGAATTCACTAAAGAATGATAGCCCTTTAAGTTTCAGTCTTCCTATCATTCAGGAAACACACGGTAACACATAACACTTTATTTTAGCAACTTTCTAAGATTATACAAGCAATACTTAAAATGTGTTCCTGGCCTTTGCCCCCCCCCCAATACATTTTGGCCTTTTCCAGATTTCTTGTGCTGCGAAACTGAGAGATTTAGTTGTGTCAAGTGCATTTTACAAGGAGCTGAGAGCTTCAGTGGAAGAGAGGTTTAGTGCTACTTATGTAAGTCATTTACATTGTTAGTAGCACAACAGGTAGTATACTTGCTTTTGATGCAGAAGACTGTGGGTTCTACTCCCACAGTATGCAGCTAGATCGCTGATACTGTACTGTGTTATGCTTTAAAGGGAGCGGATGCTGCAGTCCTATGAATTTCCTCCTTCGGAGGAGTTACCTAGTAATTATATTTCTGTTATCAGTTTGCCATCCATTCCCCATTGCAAAATTACTAGCTTATCATTTTTTAATGTAGCATAGACAACTTATTTTTCAAGGGCAACAGGCACTTTATTTGTAGATGAAACAATGAAATATAAAATAGTTTGCTAGCAGCAACCTGTTCATTAGTTACAGATCCTTTTAATGTGGAATTATTTAGATGACTTCCTTCTGCAGAGATTTTGCATATTTACTGATATTGGTGGATTGTAATGACAGACATTTGAGTGGCCTTTTATGGTTGAAATTTTCTGAAATGGGTAGTTTTGTCATCATTGGTTCATACATTTTGTTTTATTGCTTACTAGAAGACTGTTCCAAACTACAAATTTAAAACACATTTTATCAAGTGGTGCTGTATTATACAAGGAATATAATGTAATACAATCAGGAAGGTGAATCAAAGAACAAATACGTGTATGCTTGCTCACAGGATGCAGGAGATCAAAATAGGGGAAGAGACCAGTCACCAATGGAGTCCCCCAGGGTTCAGAGCTGAGACTTTTTCTGTTTGGCATATACATCTCAAAAGTAAAATGAAATACCAAAGGGCTTTGGCCGAATAAATTTGAGATGACTGCAAGCTAGGAGCAGTTATTGAATCCCCAACTGACTTAACCATCATGCAGGAAGGTTTGTCTCAAACAATAACTGGTGCCAGAATCATGAATTGAAACCAAACTCCAAGAAACACATTATCATATCCTTTGGGAAGTCATCTTCTCCAGAGAACTGCCAAATTGACAATACCCCCTGATAACTGACCAAGTTGTTTAGCATTTGGGAACTTGTGTGTACAGTGACCTAAATTTTGACCAATATGTGCCCAGAATCATAAGAAAGTCTTTCTATATTACACAGCTTATACACACATTGATTGTGACTAGATCTAGAGATGTTATTGCCCCCCTTTACAAAGTCCTCATTAGGTCAATCATTTTGTATAATGCCCACTTTGGTATGTATCTGTCCAGCCCCATGCAACAATAGGAATATCTTCAGAGATATCTTACTAAAAGGATACAAGTCCTAAACAATAGGTTGTGCATGGACCACCTCAAAGATTTATTATTATACTCAGTTCTGACTGAATGCACTATGTTCCAGAACAGACTATCCATTCAAGTAAAGAAAGTTCATCCCTGTCCATATTCAAATGCAACTTGGATCTAAGGATGGGTAATAGAGAATGTACTCCAGGATTTTCCCTCATGCCATTAATGGATAGAGTCAGTTCCTAAATGCTGCTTCCCTTACATGGGTCCCCTCAAATTATCCATAGTATGATCACATTTATTCTCACTAGGGTTAATATGCAATTAACTGCCATGGGATAGCTAAGACCAATCAGGAAATGTCAATTCAGGCACCAAAATGGAAATCAGATAAACTTAAAATATCCTCTAAGTGAACCTATGTTTGGTAGTAAATAGTTTTAAAAAATTACCCTTTTTAGATCACTAAGTACCCCTCTCACCCTCCACCCCCACTCCAGTCTTCAACAGGTTCCTGTTCCTCTGAACCTCCTATGATCCTATGTAACCTATGTGCAGAGGATAGTATCCTAGCAACTGTAGTTTAAAGTAGAAGAATACATCTTCCCTTTCATGGAATGATAACCACCAAGCTGTGTTAGGGAGTGACAGTGAAGCTCTCTCCTTGGTGCTTGTAGGTCTTGCAGTTACAGTGAGAAGCTGATGTGATTAAATGTGTCCATTGCTCATTGTTAAACATGCTTGAGGACAAAGGTATCTGGAGATTTTCTAGGAGATCTACAGCACTTTGTTTATTTTAGCCTTTGGACATCACCATGATCTCTGAAAGTAAGGGTGCGAACAAGCCTAAGCTACAGGCACTTAAATATCGTGAAGGTTCCAAGAGGTAAAAATTAGTTTTGCTGGTGTCTAATTGGGGGCAGCACAGTGGTACTGAATGTTAGCGTTTCTGCCCACAAGGCTTCGTTTTCTATTTCATTTCTTGGCACAGACACCTTCTGTGCAGTGTTTGTGTAACTCTATCATCAAGGGCATGACCCACTGTGAATGTTCTCTGATTTCCTCCCACATCTCAGTAGACACGCTGTAGGTGAAATGGCTTTCTTCTACATTGTCCATAGGTATATCTGACGTATGTGTGTAATAGTGTGTGGTCTACAATGAGATGGCATCCTAATGATACTCTGTTTTGGACATAGTGAGTGCTAAGAGAGAATATAACTCCCCCCAAGCCCTAGAATTGGGTTAAGCAGATAAATGGAGAATGAATGAATGAATGAATGAATGAATGAATGAATGAATGAATGGTGACTACCTTTAATTGTCTTTTCTCCAAATGTTGAGATGACAGATTAAGGTCCAGTTCTGAGCTTTACTGCATGTCATGTGCAGATGATACAGCTGTCCAGAGAACTAGGTCACTAGCTTAGAGGAATATGCTGAATTGATTCTGGGATGGCTAACAGAAAGATCACTGATAGAAATGGAAAACAGTAGGGGGTCCACATATTAATTCCTGTGGAATAGCACCACGTAAGAACTGCTGCATAGATAAAATTTCACAGCTTTAACCTTGAAGAGTCTGTCAAAAATAGAGGTAGCTGGTAGCCCAGCTAAGTAGCTCCTATACAAAGCCAATGCTATTCAAAACCTTAAGGAACTGGGTATAGTTGTATTAAAGACTTTAGTTAAGGCCACTAAGCTGGCTCCAGTAAGCAAACCATAACATAAGACTTGCACTGCAGTATCAGACAAATGTAAATGAGTTATTGTATTGTTCTACTTCTTCCATTTCTGAATTCATGCTGAGAGTCTGTCATGGAGACATATCTGTGTGGCAGCTAGTTTCCTGAAAAAGAAGGACCACATATAATTGGAATTGCTGTGCTCTAGGAGCAGGGTATTTTTCTTCCTGACATCATTGTGACTGATGAAGGGCTGTTTCTTTTAAAATGCTTGAGAGTGACTTTTTCTTATCTAGTTTTCATTGTGCTGATTTTGCCTTTGGAAATTTGATGGCTATTTATTGGTATGTTACCTATGGAGACATATGAGTATGTTTTGTAGATAGACAATTAATTCTAAACAAAGGGAAATATTGCCTATGACAGAGAACGGTTAACAATGTTGCATGATAGGGCTGCAATGAAGTCTGCCTCAGAAATTAATTTTTGTGTTTTTTATAGCCTGGGTTACTGTGATAGTAGAAACATCTCAGGAGGTACCTGAATTGCTGTTGGACAGACAGACTTAAATGAAAAGCTAGAATCCAGGAGCAATGGTTGTGCCATTATCTACTTTGGTGATAAGAAAGTGGTTGTTAACCTCTACAGCACAAGTGGGTAGTGTGTTATCTATCACAGCAGTGCTTGTGATGGAGGGGGAACATAAACTGTTATTCAAGCATGTTATCTTCTTATCTGACTGCAGGTATGAAAACGAGCAGATTACATGCGCTAAGCAGTCTTTCTTGCTCATCACGCTACACTTTTATGGTTCAAGAAGTATCATGTCTACAGCTAGCAGGGTTTGGGTTTACTGTTTTGAATACATCAATAAAGATTTGTAAAAAGTTAAAAAAGTCATCAGCATTCAGAAGACATGCATGTGAACACTTATATGTCCTAAAGGGTTGATTTGGATGGGTCTATATTACTGTGTCAAACGTTCACTTCAGTTCAATGAACACAAAACAGCGAAAGTTCATTTAAGAGAAAGTTCACATCTATAAATGGCTTACCCAGGGAATGGAGTTAGTTGGCCAAGTTCACAAATTTGCATTTTTTCCCACTGTAGTGTGATCTTGAGTTGGTATATATAAATAGAGGTGGTGTGTTGGTGCAGCACCCCACATGGATGGGTTGTATGGTGAACTGTATGAAAGGTTGGACACCAAGAGGGGAGAAAAGGATTTGTACAAACTGGCTAGACAGAGGGACTGATCTGGTTAAGATGTGCAGCAGGTTAGGGTGATAAAGGATAATGAGAGAAACATACTCGCAAGAGTGTGTTGAGCAGATGGAAAGAGTACTTTGAAGGGCTAATGAATGAAGAGAATGAGAGAGAGAGAAGGTTGGATTATGTGGTGATAGTGAATCGAAAAGTGCAATGGATTAGCAAGGAGGAAGTAAGGACAGCTATGAAGAGGCTGAAGAATGGAAAGGCTATTGGTCCAGATGACATACCTGTGGAAGCATGGAGGAATTTAGGAGAGATAGCAGTGAGGTTTTTAACCAGATTGTTTAATGAAATTTTGGAAAGTGAGAGGATGTCTGAGGAGTGGAGAAGTGTTTTGGTACTAATTCTTTGGAATAAGGGTGATGTGCAGACCTGTAGTAACTACAGAGGGATAAAACTGATCATCCATACCATGAAGTTATGGGAAAGAGTAGTGGAATCTATGTTATGAAGGGAGATGATGATTAGTGAGCAGCAGTATGGTTTCATGCTGGGAAAGAGCACTAGAGATGAAATGTTTGCCGTGAGGGTGTTGATGGAGAAGTATAGAAGTCAGAAATAGTTGAATTGCATCTTTGTGGACTTGAGAAAGTATATGATATGGTGCCTAGAGAGGAGTTGTCATATTGTATGAAGAAGTCGGGAGTGGCAGAGAAGTATGTAAGAGTGGTACAGGATATGTACGAGGGCAATGTGACAGTGGTGAGATCTGTGGTAGGAGTGATGGGTGCATTCAAGGTGGAGGTGAGATTACATCAAGGATCAACTCTGAGCCCTTTCTTATTTGCAAAGGTGATGGACAGGTTGACAGACAAGATCAGACAGGAGTCCCCGTGGACTATGATGTTTGCAGATGACATTGTGATTTGAAGAGAGAGTAGGGAACAGGTTGAAGATACCCTGGAGAGGTGGAGATATGCTCTAGAGAGGATAGGAATGAAGGGCCGCAGGACTGAGACAGAATATATGTGTGTGAATGAGGGGGAGGACACAGGAATGGTGAGGATGCAGGGAATAGAGATGGTGAAGGTGGATGAGTTTAAATACTTGAAATCAATGGTTCTGAGTAACGGTGAGTGTGGAAGAGAGGTGAAGAAGAGAGTGCAGACACGGTGGACTGGGTAGAGAGGAGTGTCAGGAGTGATTTGTGACAGACAGGTACCAGTAAGAGTGAAAGGTAAGGTCTACAAGATGATAGTGAGTTCAGCTATGTTATATGGGTTGAAGACGGTGGTGCTGACAAAAAGACAGGAGTCAGAGCTGGAGGTGGCAGAGTTAAAGATGTTAAGATTTGCATTGGGTGTGACGAGGATAGGCAGGATTAGAAATTAGTATATTTGAGGGTCAGCTCAGGTTGGACGGTTTGGAGACAAAGCCAGAGAAGTGAGATTGTATTAATTTGGACATGTGCTGATGAGGGATGCTGGGTATATTGGGAGAAGGATGCTAAGGATGAAGCTGCCAGGTACGAAGAAGAGAGGGGGGCCCAACATAAGGTTTATGGATGTGGTGAGAGAGGACATGCAGGTGTTTGGTGTGATAGAGCAAGATGCAGAGGACAGGAAGAAATGGAAACAGATGATCTGCTGTAGAGACCCCTAATAGGAGCAGTTGAAAGAAAAATAAGTTGTTTATGTGGCTTTTCTGTGTGACCTCTTTTTCTGTTGCTTTGGTTTGATAAGTATGAAAGCCTGAAGAAAGCTTATTTCTTTGCCCTGAGGGATCTCAAATCCTATAAGAAGGCATAACATGTACAAACAAGTGCTTTCAGGGCCATGATCTGAAGCTAAATTCTAAAAATGTAATATTACGTCCTTAGGAAAACATGAGCACCCATGCACCTATCAAATAAATGCACACCCCCTCAAAATTTATGTTTATTACGGACATGGGCACTTTTTCAGACAATGTATGCACAGTCATTAGAAAATCCCTCTAACTAACCTAATGATTACTAGAGGTAGATCTTATATGTTCAAGGATATTGTCATCCCCCTTTACTTCTTCCATATTAAGCCCCTAGTAGAATATGTTTGTTTAACATGTACCTGTTAAAGTACTTGAACCAATTTGAAAGGCCCCGTAGTTTCTCATGAAGAACATCAAGGGCCTGAATTCCATGACTTAATACAGAATGGCTTAAAGCTGTAGCTCTCTTTCTGTATCATAGAGACTGATATGGAGTGACCTCTGTCTAGCCTGCAAGGCTTCAAATGAACCTGTCCAGAGTGACCTCCTACATGTTCATACAATGTGCAGCACTGCAAACACCCACACAGCAACATAAGCATAACCTGCTGGCTAGATAGATACCTCTCCCAAAGAATTCCTCTCTTGTGGAACAGACTTTCTGTTCATATTAAACAAAGTAGCTCCCTAATCCTCTTCAAATGCAACCTGGATGGATGGATAGGTAACCAAACATACACTCCAGGACAGGTCCCAGAATCCCTCATGGCAGTTGATAGCAAGTAGTGAGATTTGCAGTGGTTGTGCTACAAATGATTTACCCAATCAACTGTTGAACATGGGTGGTGCTCGAGGGGGGCACACTGGGGAATATGCCTCCTCTTTGAAAGTGTGTATCCCCCTAAGTTCCCCAGTCCTTGAAAATAGCAAATTATTTACACATTTGTCTTTTGAATTCCTGCACCCTACAAATATCCTCTAATCAGTGCTTTTCTGTATGCTATTTGACTATGAATCCTTGCATGTCTGTTGTAGTTTAACGGAATGCCAGATGCATTTTCAATGAACGTGAGTTTCAAAGGAAGAGAAGTTTAGTGTTTTTTTTTGTCTCACCTTCCTCTCATGAACCAGTCTGGTCCCCATATTCTATCCATGCTCATATTCTATCCATGCTGGGTCTTCCAACTAAGTCTTTCACCATGGACATATTCCAGCATTGTTGTGGCCGGTCATGGATCAAAGGCCATGGGGGCTTGGCATCTCTGAGCATCCATTCTGGGGGGTTCTTAGTATGACCTACCCATTTCCCCCAACCCCTTGTGGCAGCGTGGACTGGCCCAGGATGGAAGTGCAATCTGAGCAAGTGGCATATCACCTACCCTCATCAGCAGCTTAGCCAGGCCTACTTCCCACCCACTGACCAAGACATCTCTAGCAACATTCTTGGGATTTACAAGGGATCATCACTAAGAGACACTCATGTACCAGCCATCCTTTCCCCTGCCACTCTGTCAGTTGCCCAAGCTGCTAATTGAACCTGGGTCTCCTAGGCTGTAGTCAGGGCTTTATCCCACTATGCCACAGAAGCATCTCAAGAGAAGTTTACTGCTGATCATGCTGTTTGTTTTGTTCATCAAATGGATGTCAGTGTTTTTGCTCGAAAAGTTTTAGTTAAAGTTTTAAATTAAATACAAATCTCCGTCATCATTGTAAAAGTAAAGATAATAGTATGCACTCTGATAGATTCCAACAGTGTTTTACGGTAACTGGGTGTGACAGCCAAGTAATCGGATACCGGTATGAATGCAGGGGAGGGTCTGGTCCATTATTATGGTTAGAACCCCATTTAACTGTGATCTGGCTCTGTTCTTATTCTTCAGAAACTGCACATGTATGCTGTATCATTTTGCATTTCTAACTTATAGACCAGGTAAATGGGCAGGTAACTTACCCAAAGTGTCACAGTAGGCAAAGGTCAGTAGAAAGAATCAAACCCTATATTCCTGACAACAGAAACAGCTCACTGCGAGTTCAGAGCTTTACTCTTCTGTGCTAACTGTAAGACCTTCACTTGTGTCTTCATTTTCTAATAAATGATTGAGGTTTAAAGTCACTAATGTTTATAGCCAGTCAGAGATGACAATTATTAGAGTTTCATAGTTTTTGTTGTTCAAATGTTCAGAAAACGCATGCTGATGCAAAACCTGTGCTATTAACTTTTTAAGGGAGTTAGAGTGTGTTGCCTTTCATCTGTCTCTGATTCTGGAGAACATAGCTGATTTTGCCTGATATTTATACCCTCTTTCTCATTAACTTTTTTTTTCTGGTAAATCACTTTGCATTACTTTCTGTCATTACAATTTCATAACTGCTATTGTTCAGAGAATGCACATCCATGCAACACTTATTGCTCTGCTAACATGTTAAGTGATTTAGAATTGTCAGGCCCTTATGTTAATGAACTACTTCCTGTAGTCAAAAGTGCAAGGTTTGAATCTTTTCATCTCCATTTTCCTACTTTGTGACTTTGAACAAGTCAATTAAGCAGACAATGCTCCTGGGTCACCGCTGATAAGGGACACTTTGTCCATTGGGTTTACCTAATTAACAAATACATAAAATAATATTTAAAATGTGCTCCTTTTTATTCATATTTGTCCAGATTTTATACGTAAAGAAATTTAGAGGCATTTGGTCTGTTTCTTGTAAAACATGCAACTTCTGGCACATAGTTGCAGATTGTGTTCACTAAATAATGACAGGCATATGAATTTCAGATTGTGTACCCTTCAAAAATGCTTGATAAATGGAAATAAAGTATATACAGCTGATTGGCTCTTGGTCAGATATAATATAAACAAAAGTAGTTGGTTAAGTGCACAGATTTTTAGGGAATGTATTATTATTATTATTATTATTAATAATAATAAAACTATTATTATTAATAATAATAGTAATAATAACAATAATAATATACAAATTTCACTAATTATGAATGGAAAATCCATACCAAAAAGTTTAGAATTTTTCTTTAAAATTAATAGTGATGTGATCAAAAATAAATTGTATTTATCAATAATTTATAGGATTTTAAGAATTGAATTTGTGGTCTTTGATTCGTTTTATTGGGATTATTCAATAAAAATTAAAAATGAAACTCTCTCAGAAGCTAATAAAAATTATATTGGAAGTCTATAAGTAACACCACCTCGTCACTCTATTGGAGAATTTTTACTTGGAAGTATTTACATAGAAGTTTTTTAACACCACATAAAAGTTCCCTGATTTATAAAAAAAAAGAAATTTTAAAAATGTTGGAGGTGTGGTGAGAGTTTAGATGCAAACTGGCTTCACATGATTATAGAGTGTTAAATTACTGTTCCATTTTGGGTAGAATGTACAAACTTTGCTAAAGCTTTATGGTCAGACAATTCTACTTTTAAAAAATCATTGATTTTTATTTAATGTTCCAATTCCAGATTCCATACCAAAAACTCAAGTGCCTCTCCTTTGGTCCATTCTGCCCATTGCCAGGAAAGTCATCACAATGAATTGGAAAAGTAAAAATATCCTCTCTTTTTCTGAATTTATCTACTTAGCAAAAAGTGTATGTAACAAGGAATTACAAACTGCGTATCATGCATAAACATCTATTTTGGCAAAAACTTAGAGACGTATTGGAAATGTTTTAATGGTTTTGTTCAATATAATTTTTTGTCTGTATATGGTTTTATTTGTGTTTAGTTGATTATGTATTGTAGATTTATTTCATATAGATTTAAAATGCAATAAAAAGTTTTAAAAATGCTTGATAAATCAACATTTGTTATTCCATCAACTTTCTAAGTATAAAAGTAACAAATTTAATGGCTGTTCCTGCTTTTCTTCTCTGTTTCTGATTCTTGAGCTTAGAAGTTGAGAGGGCAGGGGGAGTTACACCTTATGGCTCTGACATCAGCAAGCTGAGAAACCTTTCTGGGCTATTGTTCACAAATTTTATTCATTCACTTGATCTCAAGCAAATGTCTGAGGTATGCAGTCATACAAGTGGGTATAATTGTATGTGTGTGTGTGTGTGTGTGTGTGTGTGTGTGTGTGTGTATACACAGACATGTGAGAAAGGAAGTTGTGAATGAGAATTTGTAACTAGATATGCTAAGAAAGAACATGAGAAAAATTTGTGTGTGGGGGGGGCACACTTTTTAATTTTCTCTCAAGTCTGTAATGTTTGAAGAGCTGGATGTGTGCTAATGTTTGAAGAGCTGGGTGTGTGGTAAAAAACAATATAATAATTTGTTGTATAACTTTGTTTTGACTTATAAATAGCGTAAAGGGAAAATGTTATGTTGTAACTATGTGTATGGTCTGGCAAGCAAAGAGATACTGAGGGTATCAAAGAACATGTAACTTTTTAAAAGTATAAAGTCTACAATTTAACCATGGTGTGAACTTTCTTCCTAGTTATCAGTAACTGTATTAAGTCTTCACGTACCTCTTAACTTTCCAGATTTTCGCAGAATGTCCAGATTTTTGTCTCATATTTCTGGCCTGTTCCTCATAAAACTTGTGGGTTTTGGGCAAATCATCGATGATTGAATTCCCTAAATAATACTAAATAATGACCGACATTTGAGGTTCAGACTTCATACCCTTCAGAGAATACATAATAATGCAAAATGTATTATTCTAGTGACTTTCTTAGTTTGTAAGAGCAATATTTAAAATCGGTCCCATTTTTGGGCCTTTGACCACCATTATTTCTGCCTTTGTCCAGGTTTTTTGCACTAAGATATTGAGAGGTACGATTCTTACCCATTTGTCTCACATTGTGCAAGATAGTGCTTTTACCTGCTTTTGCTTGACTGCTTGATGCTGACTGGATGTCTTTTTTTTTTTTTTTGGAATATGTTGCTTGACTTGACCATTTGGGACCTTGGATTTTTGCACTTTGAGTTATTTCTGCTGAGAGACTCTAACAGTTGAAGAACCGAGTATGTGGTAAACAAGTAAAAAGTAATATTTTAAGAATGCTGTGAGCTACTTCCCTCGTTGTTAGTAAATGTTCCACATTTTGCCCATTTGTTCCACCTTATGATTGGTAGTATAGTGTCTCATATTTTCAAGATGATTATGGCTGCAGTTTCTTTAATTTTTATTTAT
The DNA here is from genome assembly GCF_019279795.1 of Protopterus annectens. NCBI lineage: Eukaryota > Metazoa > Chordata > Ceratodontiformes > Protopteridae > Protopterus > Protopterus annectens. Next base: position 1,679,577,634 of record NC_056729.1, read on the forward strand.
TTTCTCCTTATTGGTGCTATGAATGTTATGGTAATGTCAAACCACATTAAACTATCTTAAAATGAATACGCTTCAGTTCAAGAATTTAAGGATATGTAGTTTTAATTATCTCAGTCATTAAAACTACAATTTCTTAAAGTCTACTGTTGGAACTTGTTCATACACAGAATAATATTCAGAAAATCATAACTGTATTACGTAAAATCTTACATATCCAAAAACAGTATTCAGATCCTGGAATGGATTATTGTGACCAGACATTCCCTTCTGATTGTTACCCGCACCTCTCAGCTGTCCCTATTTTTGTAGACTGTCCCTGGTTTTGCTTCAAATGTTTGTCTTGCCCCTCATAACATTTTTGATTTTCTGTTAAATAACTCATGATTACAGTCATTCCGTAATGTCAATCATTTCAGCTTTATATTTGTGATTGTTCAGAAAAATATATATATTGATGTAAAACATGTTGCTTATATTGACATGTTGCTTTATTAACATTTTAAGTGAATTAGAGTAATATTTATAAAGTATTCCTGATTTGATCATCCCCCCCCGTTATTTTGGATTTTTCCAGAATTATTGACCACATATGTTGAGAGGTAGGGTGTTACACAAAACATTCAGATTTAAATTATTTCTATTGCTGTTATTTCAGCAAACCAGGAACAGAGTACTGTGTGGTTCATGTTGCTGCATTTACATACTGCAATGCTTGCCTTCATTAGTGCTGTTTTCTTTGGAGGGGGCTAGAAAGCTAACATGTTTGTTTGTAGTTTCAGTAGCTAGAGTGGCAGCACACTTTCCTCTGGTGTAGAAGGCTCTGAGTTCTATTCCCATGTCAGATACTTGGATTAATATTCCAGTACTGACTTTGCAGTGCAGTATAAGAGAGTGCTGTACTCCTGGGTATGCCATTCTTTGGATGAGGTGTAAAGCTAAAACCCCATTTGGTGGTGGTACTGCAGGTGCATGCCAAACATCCATGGCACTTACTAAAAAGACAAGGTGGAGTTCCTCATTGTTATAGCCAAATTTCCCCTAGTCAGTATGAATATCACTTCAGATCTGCCCTGAAAAGTGGGACTAGCCCAGTTAGTAAAAAAGTATAAATTATATCTCCATGGACCTGCAACTGTTAAGCGATCTTGGGAGTTATTTTCCCAGAATCCACTTAAAGCTCTCTTTATACGAGTCATGCTAGACATAGGGAAATCATTTTGTTTTAACTTCCATGTAAAATAGAATGGCAGTCCTGTGAGTCACAGGCATTGTGCACAACTTCTAGAATTTTTTTTCATGTCCACTGTTTTGCTTGAATAACTGATTTGTGCTATCAGAATAGGTGTTACTTCAACAGTAGTTGTAAATGCTCAACAAAGTAAATTAGCTGAACTATGTGTGGCTTCCATTTTTTAGTGCAAATGCTGACAGACTCTCTTCCTCATTTCTCCTGAGGGGTCAAAACTATCATTGAATTCCAGGGGCTGTTAACTGACCACTCTTGCTTTTACTTCAAATAACTTTTAACAGACATTTAAACTACTTTGTTATTCACCAGTGTCTGCTATGGGAGGATGTGCGTTTCACCTCGAATATTGGCAAATGTGCTGTATTTGTTTAAAAATATTTCCTTACAATGCAGCACAGAACAAATTAGTCCAACATTCTGTTCTTGAGTTTGGGTTAATGATTACTTATTATTTTCTTTCTAGCGAGGCAAAAATATATTTGTGTGTGACATTTTCCCATCTCTGCAGTTTTGGTAGTGACACCTTTAACTTGTTATACTGCAGCATACCAACACCTCATTCAAACTATAATCCTTGAGCATGCCAAATTAGTATTTATTCTGTGTTGTGAACATTGCCAGGATTTGTCAGATTATGGCATTTACTGCTTTTCTGTACAGAAATGTTTTTTCATTAACAGTGGATTATGGGTGAGTTTTTAAAATGTATCATTCATTCTATACTTTATTGGTATGTTTTTTTTTTTCCATGTGTTGTACACTCCCCACCAGCTAGCTATTCTTCACGTATTGTGTTTTAGCAAGAAAAGGAACCTGGAGTTGCCACTGCTGGCTAGTAATAACCAATAAACTTAAATACAACCTGCAAAAACTTAAAAAGGGGGTATCTACTGCTCTTCAAAAGTACAGGGAATTAAGAAACAACATTAAGTAGCCAGGAAATCTAAATTGGCCTTATTTCTTAACTTTCCAGAATAACTTATTTTTTCTTGTTGTGTACTAGAAAAGGATATGGCTTTTTTCCCAAGGGGGAAAAAATCAGCTTCCCCATTTCTAATGGTATCAGTGCCTCTACAGCTAATGTTTTCATGACTCAAGCACCATTAATCTGCATCACAAATGCAGCTAATATTTCTCATCTGCTAAACAATATGAATAACCTTTATCTAAAAATAAAATATATACTCAAACTGGCATTAAAAAACAACCAGTGCCATGTCGGACCCAGATAGAACATCCTAAAACTATTTATTGCATTCACTAACACGTTCACTTAAGTGCTTTTATTCTCTTGGTTTAAAGTTTCCTCAAAATAAACTGAATAAAATTAGAACACATAACTACTTTATTCTATCAAAACTGCGTTACGTCGAATGCGCATTCATCGACCCATAATCAGCGAACTGCGAATCCAGCGAACGCATAAAACCGTGAAAATCGAAATGTCGAAGTGTTTTGGTTAGCCTGCCTGAGCTACAGATCAGTAAGGTAAGTGTGCATTAATTACGGACATTTGGGTTAGGATTAGAGTGAGGGTTAAGGTAAGTGCATAGATAGGTAATGTAAGATGGGTAATGTATTTAAGGTTTAGTGTAGGGTTTGAGGTAGGGGTTTGGTTAGTGTATGTGGTTTATTTATTTTGTTTGGGTATAGCTCCGTAGGGTAATTGTGCGGTAGTTACGGACCTTAGGGTTAGGGAGGGGTTAAGGATAGTGCATAGATAGTGGTGTATGTGGGGTTCAGTGTAGGGTTAGAAGTAGGGTTTTGGTTGGTGTATGTTTGTGATTTATTTATTTTGTTTGGGTGGGTAGTATGTTTCGGGCGGTGGGGTTGGCCAAGTATGACAATTCAGTATTTTGAGTTCTGCGGTTTTGTGCATTCAATTATTTTGCGGTTCGGTGTATATGTGTCGATGGAGTGGTGGTCGATGTAACGCATTTTCGTTTAAATAAAGTAGACCCAAATGATGGCTCAGTGGTGATCATGTGCTCAAAAACGCCATTAGAATAGCAGTAGCCCTAAATCAAAATCACATTCTTAAAGTAATCTATACATCTAAACACTAATAATTAATAATCCAATAAAAATACAAATGCATTAAATAGTAAACAAATAAATATCAATATCTTAATATGTTATGTTATAATTTAGCAACTTACAATTGGAAGACACCAAATCGAAACATGATCATTCAAGCCAAGAAACTGTGTGGCAATCAATAAATGTTGTTGATGCAGTTCCCATTACTTGAGTTTGTTTTCCCAGTTTCCTCCATGAGGAATTAAGTTTTACAACAATGAAAAATAAAAAAAAAAAAATAAAAATTTACATGTTTCTGAGAATGTCTAATAAAGATATTATTAGCATATTTTCTCTTAACAGAATAAACATATTCATATATCTTAGGCTTACAAGATGTTTCTGTCTTGCCAATATAAAATGGTGAGCAAGACAAACACATGGCAATAATATACAGTCCCATTTATATTGCAAATATATCTACCATTACAGGAAATGAGTTTGAGGTATGTCCTTACTGTAATGTTTACTGACTCGTATACTAATCTAGATTGTGAACAAGCCCCACATTTAAATGTTCCTGTTGAAGTTGAAACAAATCCCCCTTGTCTCTATTGATAGATCTTCCAGTATATGCTTTATGTTCCTGCACCTTTTAAGCTCAAATGTTGGGAAAGCCCCAGTCTTATTAATAATCTTTGCAGGCCCTAAAAGAGCTGTCCAGGTTTTGTTCAGTATTTTCTTAATATTTCTTATATTGAAACAATGAGCAATAACCACAGCTTTCAAAAACTTTATTACCTCACTAAATTGGATCTGGGTTGCTACAGCAGTCATCTGTAAAATGGGTTGAAAATTCTCCAATTTATTATTTAAACTTCTATATATTGTTAATAATAATAGGAAAAAAATCTTTTAATTCACATGCTCTGTTGTATTGTAACTTGGTCATGACTGAACCCCCCCCCCCCCACCGTCTTTGATCTAGCTCAATGACCCACTACGGTCAGATCTCTCTCCTTTTTTAATTTCATTTGCTTACTAAGGTAGTGCACTGATTTATACACACACACACACACACACACACACACACACACACACACACACACACACAAAACTAATACTGCAAATTAAGGTAATGTGCTGCTAATAAGCCGCTTCCTGTAGCCCAGGATTTGAGAGGTTGGCATAATAGTTAAGGTATTTACACATTTATGTGGAACTTTTCTCCCCAGACCTCCACTGAAACTGGACCTACGTCCAGTTGGACACTCCAGGTCAACAAATGTAAATAAATGTAAATAAATAAATAAATTTACCTTACAGACATAAAGTGCAGGGTTTGATTCTCACATGAGGTAATTGGCTAGCCTTAAAATGACCTACGAGGGTAGTTAGCATAGTACTAATCTATGCACCTGCTATGTGACTCTGAACAAGTCACTTTACCATTATCAAACATGCTGGTGCAGCAGGAACATATGAGTAGTAACTACCTACCTATGGACAGCGTCAAAAGATAAGGTGATTGGAGAACATAAGTTTCTACAGCTGGTTCCTTCAGATGTCCTGTCTTGCAGAAAACAAAAGGATAATGTGATAATGATATTGGTTATTTTAATAGCAAGTAGAGTTCAAACAGTATCAGTAACAACTGTGTCTTCAGTCTTCCTGTATTACTGCTTAATGTCATAACTAGACTTTTCAGGGGGAAAACTGGAAGGAGTATCTGTACCCAGCAGTTGTTAATTTACTTCCTGGCCTAAACATAGAAGGTCTGTCGTCCCTTTCCTCACATTGCACTTGTCTGTCAAATGTTAATTGAATGATTATGTTTAAGCTGTGGTTAATAGAAACATGCAGTGTTTTATACAAAATAGTTACAAGTCTAAATGAAAAATGACACAACAAATAAAATTTTACACCAGTGATTTATGCTTCTTAGTGTGAACACAACTGGCACAAAAAATTAAAAAAGAAAAAAATGCAGAGAAGCATACTTCCATTCTAAAAAAGAGCTCAGTGCTTTCTACTCTGGGTCCGAAAAAGATAAAAGTGGTAGTTACTTTCAGACTACAACACCTACTCTTCAGTGCTTTAGTTGTTATCTTTTCAGCCATGGCCCTGGCCCAATGGTGAAATACAACAATGAAAATAACTTTCCTGCATTTGTTTTTAAAAGGCATACATCTTTTCTTGACTGGACAAATGAAAGTGCACTCCAGTCCAGTTAAGCAAAACCATTCGGACAGAGACAACATAGCCTAAAAAACTGTTACAAAGGCGTTAACAGCAATGAAAGTAATTTCAAGAAGACAATTTTACTTTTACAAAACACAGAAGAGTTTATATTGGGTGCACACATAATCTTCCAGATGCAGAACATCTTGTGGTTTTCCTACTATTTCATCCAGTTGAAATTAAACATTTAAAAGAAAAAAAATGATCATGAAATAAAGAATGTTAACACTTAGCTGCTGGCTTGTACATAAAAATGTTCAATAATTTATTTTCCTTATTTTGTATGACTGTTTTCTTTATTGAAGAGAATGTTATCATTAAACAACAGTATGCAGGTTAAAAGAACTGGTACCTCAGTAAAACAAGGAGAACCCATAGCGAGTCTTTTAAACTGACATAAAGTTTATGTCATAAAATGGGAGGACTGAGGATCTTCAAATTTTCACTGACATGATTTTTTTTGTGGCTAATATACCTTGCAGCCAAACAAGCTCCCACAACGGAAGTTTTGCAGAAGGGGATAGAACAGCGGTGCATATAGTCTTCCTGCTCCAGGTCATTTTGTGGTTTCCTAGTCTTTTAGCAAGTTGAAATTCTACATTTAAAAGAAAAAAAGATCATGAAGTGTAAAATTAGGACACTTGTTTTCTGGTTTATGCACATGCATATATTCAGTATACACGTACTTCCTGGTTTATACAGTCATGCATTCAATGCTGCATTCTCCCTTACTTTGTAAGACTAGTTTCCTTACTGAAACAAAATGTTAACATTAAACAAAAGAATTCTGAGTGCATTTCTTTTAAGCTGTCTTTTAACTTATAACATACAATGTGAGGGCTTTAAGTTGTAACTGACACAATAGACAAACCATACTCATTTGGTTATGGACACTATGCCCTTTAGTCCACCATTCAGCTGTCTCTGTTTTCTGGGATGTCAGTCATTTGACCCAACATGTTATTCTGTTCCTCCTAATCTGCTCTAAAACTGCCAATTTTCTGTGAAAAGGTGGTGGACTGCACTTAATAAATAATGACAGTAATCTGAGTTGTGGATATCTTTTACTTCAGAAAATGCATGCTAATTCACATTCACTTTTTGTCAACTTCTCAAGTTAATAGTACTAATATTTCAAAGTAGTGTCCCTAGTTATTTCTAGATTTTTGCCCGATCCTGGAGGTAAGTGGTTGAAAACTAGATTCCCATAACAGTGACAGTTTATTGTTATTTGCTATAGAAGTAGGTAATGACTGTATGCTTAACATCCTGCATGTGAATGGGGAGATTCCCATAAAAACAAGGTCAGCATCATTTTGGGCTTGCTTTGAAATGAGGCGATGGTATTCATCATGGACACCTCTGGACTGTAAATCAGCTTCCTTTCCTCCATGGACTTTCTTTTATTCAGACTCCTAGGGAAGGTACCAGTAACACAGCTGCTATTTGTCATACGTCACAGCTTGAACTGACACAGGTAAACTGAATGGATAAACTTCTTTGAGTATGTCTTTGTAGCAGCAGTGGATTTCAGATTTCTCTTTATGTTTTGGCCACATTGGTATTTGGGTGTCTTTCTGCCAGTGTATGCAGATATACTCATTGACACAAAGAAAAATTACCCACAGTAGTTAATCATGGATGGTTTTAAATCAGTGGAAGTTGCCATATAAATTCTCCATGTTATGGAGAGCTACAGTTTCACCAGGTTATTGCCTCTGTCTCATATTAAGAGGACACACACTCTGAACTTGATCTTGATGCCATGGAGATTGTGCTGGAGCTTGTTTCCAGTTTTAGGCCTCAGTGGATCAGCTTATGTGATTTTCTAGATTTGACAGTGGTGGTCTATAACAGGGACTTATCTGGCATTCTGGACCTTTTGATCCTGTAACATACACATTCCATGTCTGTTGTAGCACAGGATCCTTAGCTTGACCACAGCAGACTTCAGCTGCACAGACAGGAACACAGTCTGGAAGCAAATGGAGGAGATTTGTTTATTACTAGCCCAGCAAGTGGGCTGCCCCAGGAGCCATTTTCTGCCATAAGCTGGGTGAAAAAATAACTTTCTTCACAGAGGACAAGCTTAGTTTGGATGCCTACTATGGGAAGCCTTGTATATCCCATATAAGAAGGCAAAGTTCTTGCCCAGCTTGATTTCTGAATTTCTGCAGCATCAAATGGCCTGGCTACAATTTTTGGGTCAGTAAACTTTGCAGCACAGCTAGTCTTACTACCTGAAAAGCTTTGGTAGCAAGTATTAGGCACTCTCTCCCATTAGATACAGTTTTAGTACATTGTGGCATCTCAGCTGTGAAGAGCCCAGCCTTTTACTAGGCTGACCTTTATATCAGTTATGGGGTGTCATGGTAATTGTTTCAGCTTTACTGTATATGTGCTGAAAGCTCATTATAACTGCTGTGGTTACAAATCCTGTCTGCATTCTATCTGTTCAGTGATGCACTAAACTGTGTGGTCATCCTTGATGGAACAAATTTCCATTTACTCTAAAACCGAAAGTAGCAACCTGTGTGCTCACAAGCCACCCCTGATCCAATGCTCTGGTACTATTTGTAATCTATCTTTTGTCAGTAAAGTTACTGAAACAATGGTATACATACAGCTGTTCTCTTATCTCACATAAGTATCCAGTGACCTACTTGACTCATATCAGTCTAATGATAGAGCTAGACACGGCTTTAGTTCTAGACACAGCGCTGTGGCTACTCTTCATAGAGTGGATAATGGGAATGACATCTTAATGGTGAGGGATCAACAATTATGTCTTATTATATTACCTTGAAGGCTGATTGGGTGCCCTCTAATACTAGATTCAATCCTGCCAGTGAAACAGCAGACCCCGTTGCTGCACTTTGACAGCACTAATGACAATTGTCCAAACACCGGTCAAATATTGTGGCTTGACAGCTCTTTTGACCACTGTCAAAAGAGGTCGCAAACTGCAAAGCTATAAGCCAAGAGTTTCAGTGCTGCCAAGCAATTTAGTATCTCTGCCCCATTGCTATAAGGTGCAATGCAAAATATTGCAACTACACTTTAACTCTCCCACCCCATGTAACAGACACAGTCAAAGAAATACATTTCAGTTAAAGTGCTTATCACTGAAAAGAGTTAAGGCTGTCAGTGTGTGTTTTATGTAATAAAATGTAAAGCAGAAAGTCACAGATGTAGAAAGTACTACAATGACAAAGACTTCACAGAATTATTTAAAATACTGTATATTACTTGTCCCTTGCTATAAAGTGCAAAATAAAATGTCACAGCTCTACAGGGAACACTTCAAGTCAGAGACATATAGTTTTGGCTATTTTCAAAAAGCACTTATTCTGTAACTCGTTAATAAAATAAGTGCTGAATGATAAAATATAAAGGAGAATGTCACAACTTCATCAGCCTACCTACCCCAATGCCAAATGCTGCTTACTGGGATCTAGGTTAAACAGACAGAGAGACAGACAGACACACACAAAAAGTCATCCAAAACTCACAGACACTAGGACAAAAAGAGGTACACATATGCATATTTGTGCACACACACACACACACACACACACACACACACACACACACACAGTCATATATATATATATATATATATATATATATATATATATATACACACACATGCATGCATTCATGCAGTCTCACAAACATTTACAGACTCAAAGATACACATACTTGTACACACATACAAACAAACATTATACATTGATTCACAGACAGACACACACACACACACACACACACACACACACACACATAGAAGCAGCCTTAGGTCAACTGGTGCCCTAGGCAAAAGGGCTCCACGGCACCCCCCACCACACCACCCGGTGCCCCCATCCAGGTCTACCTACATTAAATAAATACTGGAAAAACACCCCTGCTAGTGCGGCGCCCTAGGCGGCCACCTAGTTGGCCTATGCCTAAGGCCGGCTATGCACACACACCTTCACTCAGACATATACTGTTGGCTACTATCTGAAATATTCTACTATTAATAAATAAGACAAGGAATAACTTTTTCTTTAAAAAAACAAAAAACAAGAAACAAGCAAAAACATCCTTTAAAATTTCTTAAGTATAAAAAACAGCTAGTATGCCCCTTGCAAAAAATGATATTTGTCAATGATATACTGTGTTCAGAAATATTCTCCATGTTTAATCAGTTAAGCTCCTGGAAATGCACATGAACAGGGAAGGATGCAGCCTAGCAACATTTGCTGAATATACTTCCTTTGTACACAGTCTGATCAGTTTATGTTAAAGAACTACAAACTGAAATCCACACAGTAAAACTATTAATTCATTGAAGCAAAGAATTTATCAGCATGTGTACAGTATAAAGAAAAAGGATAGTCAAAGTGCACTAGCTAGACACTCTGTATATTGTACTGGTTTTAAAAAATTAAATTTTTTGATTTTGGAACAACTCTCAATGGAAGATGTCACTGGGGACTGGGAAAATAGATTGCTGCATAAAGAAATGAAATGGCAGCTTAAATTTGATGCTACCTATCCGCCAGGACTAAATGAGAGTATTTTAATTGTTAGTGAGTTAAGAAGAAAGGCACAACAAGTTTAATGTTTTGTTTTTAGCAATAATATGTTTTAGAAACATTTTAAATACATTTTAAATGTGTTGTAAAAGTGCTTTAAGACCGGCATGCTGAAAGCAAATGTATTGGCTTACAGGAAGCACTGGCTCTGCTATTTAATTGTTAATTTGATTGAGTAACTTGGTTCTGAAGATGTCTGTTATGTCAGATGAAAGCGCTTAACCATTACTTGTGGATTTTATCTTTGTGGATTAAAAGGTGTTTGCTGTGCTGCTAACTGACTGACTTGGTTTCTTCTGTTATTTGCTGAATTTTACCTGGTTGAGCACTATCCAATATAAAATGCATCGCATGTGCAACAGGTAGCTAAATAAATAATCCTTTGTGCATTGCAATTCAACACTTTTTGTCTGTTCCATACTTTTATTTTCCTCAGCACTTTACCATTCTTTTCCATGTTAATAAACTTACAATAAGAACAGTGTTCACATCTTCTAGTTAAAGGAATACCACCCGTATTTCCTGTACTTTCCAGTAGTCCTTTAAAATTTGTCATATTTCTATATGTAAACGTCGGTCTAGTATTGAATAACTGACAAATATCACTACACCCTTGTAATAATGTCCAGTTTTTACAAATAATTTTTTCAATTTCCTTAGAGTCAGTGGTGTAGTGCATTAACATATTGTTACCCAGTTGGAAACTGGAACTGCTAGCCCTAGTCACAGAATTTTCCTGTCAGCTAAAACCAAACTAACGATGGGTGTAAATTTGTTCTGCCTGCCCGCCCAGACCTCAGTAATGATTTTATCCAACAAGTCACTTGGGTACCCTCTTTCTTTGAACATTTTTCTTAAAACTGAGAATTCCTGTATGTGATGATTTACTATGACCTATTCCCTAAGTAGGGTAGAATATTTAGACATCTATGTCGAGACACTGGAGGGTGATCTTATTAATACAGGTGTCTTCAGGAAGGAGTGCCATAGGAACACGTTACTTCATACATGGAGTATGCATCCCCAGTTTATCTTCAGGAATATCATTAGAGGGCAGGGAATGTGAGCTTCACACCACAGTGTATCACATACGGGTTATCTTAATGAGCTTAACACGCTGGAAGGCAGGCTTATGGAACGGGGGTATGGTGAAATGGAGGTCCACAAAGGGTTGTCTATAATTCATGAGTTGAGACATAATAGAGCCAGCCCCTATTTCTCACATCCAAGAGAGCCATCAGCAGTTAGTTCTGGTGTTGTTTCATCCACAGTGGTCAAGGTTCCCATGTATTTCACTACAGATAATGGCTTGATATATGAGGCCATTAACAAATACTGGGGCATACTCACCACGAATCCATATATTCATGAGATAGTGGGAGACAGACCCAAGTTCAGGTTTAAAAATAAGCCTAACCTGAGGAGGATGCTGTGTCATTCTCATGATAGGAACTCCACGTGGGACGGGCAGGAGAGGGTACGGTCCCTTGTGGACAATGCAACTACTGTGATTATATAGACTCTAGTGGTATGTTTATTCACCCGGACATGGGAAAAAAGTTTAGGTTCCCTATTTTTGCCAACTGTAATACCTTGCATGTGGTGTATTTAGCTGTTTGTAATTCATGCAGATCATTCTACATTGGCAAAACAAATAGATTTTTTAAAAACAGGATAAGGGAACATTTATATGCCATTAGGGTGAAATTAAATACTAATGCACTAGCGAAACACGGCATGGCTAGTGGGGATGAACATCACTTTAGATTTATGGTCATTGACGTTATATTACTCACTGCACATGAAGGGGACATTAGAAATGGTATTGAGAAAAGGGAGACATGCTGGATCTTGAGGTTGAAAGCAGACAGGGGTAGAGATCTCAATGAGAGAGCTTCTTTAAGACCTATCTTAAAGTCAAGGAGGATAGTAGTCAAATAAGAATGTAACTATATTTTCCTCTTGATTACCCTACATTTAGTATAGGGTTGATTTAGTCTTTTTCCCCGATTTATAGTATCTGTCACATGAACTATATATCTGCTTAGAGTTTTATATAATTGATAGTTATGCACTTTATTTTAATATGTTCCAGCCTATAGTATTTAGTTTTCATTGGAATTACCACTTGATTAGTGAATGTATTTAATGTATTATGATACTGTTTTTTTGCTGTGGTTTTTATATGAAATGCATTTAATGTATTATTGTACAGTTTATATTACTGTGGCTTTAAGAAAGCGAGTGTTTGATTAATTGGGTGTAATGATTGGATATTTTGTGTTTTATAAGCAGGCTATTTGTTTATGTGCGTTTTTGGTCTGAAGAAGCGAATTGTAAAAAGCACTAACCGTTGTGCACAATAAATATATTTCTTTTTTACATATAGTGGAAACTGGCGTTTTTTGATGTCCGTGGTTGTCTCTGCTGCTCTTATTTGCTGTTTTTATTTATTGGATTTGTTTACCGGGATGGTTCAACTGGATAGACAAGCTGTCCCTTTTCAGCAAAGCCTTGAGAGAAAAGCTCTGTATCATCCCTATAAATGTCCTGTTACACACAATCAGATATGGTCTTCCAATTGTTTCCTTAATGTATCTGCCCTGAACTTCAGATTAATTCAAACAACGGAAAATAAGATACTTAAGATTCATTCATCTTGCAAGTCAAAGGGAACCCCTTTGTACAGCTATAACTAATGTAAATGGCTGCCAGTGCAGGCTAGAGCATCCATTTTAAAAAAAATGTACTCATAAACTACTTAATGTGAGATGTCACACATCCTTAAAATGCAAACAATTTAAGAGAGGTAACAACCATACGCATACCACAGTAGTGAGACATTACTGTTAGCCAAGCCACCTTTCAAGTTGACAATAACTGAAATGGCATTCTCAAAAACAGTTGGCATGTATATACAACACAAGCAAAATACAAAATAAACTTAAATCTCATCTGGTTGACTTAAATAAATGCTGTTGCATCAGGGATGCTGCCTAATTAGTCTACAAGACTGTGCCCGCACTTTTATCACTTATTCTGTTCTGTTAGTACCTGAAGCAGCACTAACTCTCTGCAGTTGTCAATGTTCCCACATTTTCCATGTTAATAAACTTACAATAAGAACAGTGTTCGCATCTTCTAGTTAAAGGAATACCACCCCTATTTCCTGTACTTTCCAGTAGTCCTAATACATTAAATACATTCACTAATCAAGTGGTAATTCCAATGAAAACTAAATACTATAGGCTGGAACATATTAAAATAAATTACTATTCTTTGATAATCTATTAATGTAGTATAACTAAATTAATCAAATACTGCCTTTACCCTCATTTACTGTCTTATATTGCTGGGATAAATCTACGTTATTCACAACAACTGCTTTATTTTAAACTATACCAGTATACTCTCTTTGCATGGCATACATGGCAGCCGACTCAGAAATTATTAGCACATGAGCATCCTAGTCAATAAAATATGCATAAAATAGGTATAAATTATAACCCATTACTCACAGCTTATGTACTGAAATTACAGTGGCGTGCAGAGAGCACCATGATTACTCTCTGAAATTAGGAAAAAGACAGACTTTTTAAGCACCTTTTTGATGTCATAAAGGTGCTTAAGAAGCTTTTGTTACAGATCTCTTCACCTTTTTTAGGCTTTAGTCTTATACTAGGGCATTAACAGTGCACAGTGACCACTATAAGACAGAGGCAAAAACTGCAAAGAGCTTTACATCATTGTTTTACCTGAATGAAGGGTTTGACTATGTTTTAAAGGTCTTTCTTCTTCTTCTCACTGCTGTCCTGCAGTATCCTCTCTCTGTGTGGTAGTGGTGTGTTACAGCTTTCAGAGCTGTAAAGCACTTAGTGTTCCTATATTTTTCTCTCGAATGTTTGTAGTAAATAAGAGCGGGTAAAGCTCCCTGTATTAAAAATAATTATCATCTGGGCTTTCTTGATCATAGTCCTCCTTGTTATGTGTTCTCCAAATAGGCCAAAGACAACCACAAGGCATTCCTTAGCTATGTCCACAACCTCAAAGGCAATACACAATTGTGTGCAGAGCGCATTGTAAATGGAGCCACCTATACTGAGCCAGAAGATATATCAAACCTACTGGCTGATAAATTGAGCTCCAGCTTTACCCCTCTCTCCCCCTCAACCTTCCCTCAGGAAATACCATCAAATATAACTCCCCCTGCTATCACTAGGGAACAGGTCCTTAATGGTTTCTCTAAGGCCAAGAACACTGAATCAATGGCCTCAGACAATATCCCAGGATGCCTTCTAAATAGCATGAAACTTGACCTATTAGGGCCTCTGGAATTGCTATTTAACTATAGCCTCCAAACAGGCTTCATTCCTCATGAATGGAGAACAGCAACAGTCATCCCTCTGCACAAAGGCAGTCCATCTACAGACCCTGGAAACTATAGACCTGTAAGTCTCACTAGTATTATATGTAAAGCCATGGGAAGAAGTATCATGGAAATGATCAATAGTGATATAGTAAACCTCCACCTATGAACCTATGAACCTATGAATCCAGACACTGGACCCAACCCAGTTTGGTTTCATCAAGGGCAGATCATGCCTACTCAACATGGTGGACTTTTTTGAGAAGGTCACTAAAGAGAAGGATGAGGGCAAAATGGTTCACATTGCCTACCTTGACCTGGCCAAGGCATTTGACACAATACTCCACTAGGGCATTGTTGACAAACTCAAGAGTTTAGGTACAAACTCGTTTGTCACTCGGTGGATAGTTAACTGGCTCACAGACAAGACCCAGGAAGTTAGAATTGGGAGGTCTACCTCTACAAAGTGGCCAGTCACAAGTGGAGTCCCTCAGAGATCAGTCCTTGGGCCACTCCTTTTTGGCATTTACTTCACTGAAATCAAGGCCAATGTCAGTGGTCTCTGGCTGACTAAATTTGCAGATGATTACTAATTAGGAGCTGTCATTGAATCCCACACCGACACAAACGTTCTCCAGGAGGAGCTGACACAGAAAAACAAATGGTGTGAAAGCCATGGTCCAAATCTAAATGCCAAGAAATGCATAATAGTATCCTTCAGGAAGTCATCCACCCCTGGTAACTATCATATTGACAACACACCCCTTAGAGATGACCCAATAGTCAGGGACTTAGGAGCACACATAGTAATCTAGCCTTTGACCATCATGTGTCTACAGTAGTGAGTGTCACTCAAACATCTTTAATACAAATAACAAGAAGGCTTGGGGTTTTGTTTAAATGTTTTAATACATAGAAACACGTCAGGATGGATAGCAGCATCATTAACTATGAACAAACTAGTTAACAGACAGACCTTACATATATACATGCTTACATCTCAACAGCTAACTACAAAATGGCAGTCAGGCTCGCACATGCTCAGTATCCAAGGGCTTGAACTTGTGCAAGCCCTTGCATAGTGTCTTAAAGGTATATACACACATATTGATCTACATCCTCCCTCTTAAAAAGATTGCCTTTTATGCAAAACAATATCAGAGCTAGACATGCATTACTATGTACATTAGAAACAAAACACAATATTTATGTCCAAGTTGCTTCATATCTGCTACAGGATTTACAGATTTGACCATATCTCGTAACATAACAGTTGGGATGAAATGTAGCAACAGGGACAGTCTGCAGTGCACAATCCTTATCAGGAACTTCTGGATTCGTCACAAAAACAGGAATGTCCTCTGAAACTTCTTCTGGAATTGGAACACCGAACAACTCAACTCTGAGATAAAGAGCCTTTCTTACAGGCTATGTGCTGTGGTATAGGCTCGGACACTGGTCTCAAATGCTTCTGATTTCACCTAAAAATTTTCCTGATTCCACAATGTACGATCTTGGCTCTGGACAAATATTCTTCACGACACCAATCCGATCATAACCTTTGGATGTTTGCATCCTTATCACTTCTCCCTCTCATAATGGATTGAGTGGTTTACTGGTCTTATCGCAGTAGGACTTCTGGGTTAGGCGCCTCTTCAACAGATTGACTTTCAGTGATCTGTTGTTCTTGCCACATGGAACCAACAATTGACTACTGATTGGTAATGTGGTTCTGGTTTGCCTGAACAGAAGTCTGTGAGCAGGTGAACCAAGATGTTTATCAAGAAGAACATTTCTGAGATTCAAGAGATTCAGGAAAACATCACTATTATCTCATTTTGACTTCTCAAGTAACTGTTTTGCACTTTGAACTGCACATTCTGCCAAACCATTTGACGGCAGGTACTCTGGACTACTTGTGACATGAGTAAAGTCCCATTCCTCAGCAAATCTTTTCAACTGTTGGCTTGTAAACTGCAGTGTGCCATTGTCAGAAATAACTTTGTGCAGGGGGCGGAGCCTAGATGGCAAACAGATAAGCAGCATTTTTTAGAGCTCCACAAAACAGTGCTAGAAAACAGGGAAAAAATTATTGTTGTTAACCAGAAATAGAAAAAAAAAATATTAAGGAACGTAAGAACTATAACTCTACCAAATTTCAAGAAATATTATTGAGTTTTTCCTCTCAAAATATGCTGGAGAACAACACAGCTGTTTGGTAATGGCCAGTTTAAAGAATTCTCACTCAGAAACCACTCTGAAGAAGGAGATACAACTGATGTCTTCCACATTACATTAACTGTCATTGGAAATGGATAGATTCACTGATAATTTGGAAAGTCTCAAGGAAAACTGCCAAAAGCAAACATATGTACTAAAAGAAATACTGCAGCAACAACAAAGTAAATTACTTGATATGGAGACATCACTAAATGACATCGATGGAAGACTCAAAGAAGAGGAAAATCAGACAGAATTCTTACTTCACCAAAATAACTGGCTACTTAGTAAAGTGGATGATTTACAGAAAAGGGAGAGGAGAACTAATATAAGAATATTTGGCCTTCCAGAAAAAACTGAGGGAGAAGAAGACATCATCACCTTTTTGAATTCCTGGCTTCTTGAAGTGCTTGATTTAAAAGAGGGATTATCAAATGGAATAGAAAGAGCTCACAGAGCCTAGAAAAATCTATACCCTCTTCACCTAATGCACCACCAAGATCAATTGTGGCAAAGTTCCTGAACTTCTTGGATAAAGAGCTCATTTTAAAAACAGCCTGGAGAAAAAGTCCCATAACATATAAACAAAGTCAGATCAGATTTGACAATGATTATTTTGCAAAAGTGTTAGAAACAAGGAAATAAACTTGGCCATTAGTGAAACTTCTCAAACAAAATAAAATAAAAGCGCAGATGGTATATCCTGCTAGAATCAGAATTTTCTATTCAAATTACTTGAGAAACTTTAACAACATTGAAGAAGCTTCTACCTTCATCAAGAATAATAATATCATCACAATTCCTGAAGAAATGGACTGGACTGTTTCCACCATAGGTTCATAGGTAGGTACTAGGCTATTGGCCCTGGGGCCTATACAAGCCCAGCCAAAAAGGTACCCTGGCTTTTGCCACCCAAGAAAATTATTTTCCTGTGCCACTGTCGAGCAGAGCCACAGAGGTGATTCCCGGGGTGAATTTCCTATTTGCCATCCAATCATCAAGATTTTTCTTGAAGAGTGCTAATGAGAAGCTTTGTTTGATATAGATAGGTAGTTTATTCCAGAGTATGGGAAGTCTATGGGACAGGAATCTATCCCTCCGGCATGTTCTGTTTATTGTGGTGACAAGGTTTAGGTCCCTAGAAGGATTGGGATTTCTTTAAGTGGAACATGTCCAACAGCTCTGGGTTTGACATAGCTTTGTATGTTAGGCAGAGATCACCTCTGAGTAGGCGATATGCGTTGGAGTAAAGCTGGAGTTTTTTCAGATGGTCAGCGTAGGGCATCTGTTTGAGGCCGGTAATCCTCTTTGTGAGGTATTTCTGCAGCCTTTCCAGTTGTTGGAGATGTCTTGTGACATACATACCAAAAGGGGCGTTGTACTCTACAATGGGTCTAATGAGTGATGAGTAGAGGGGAACAATGATCTCTTTTTTTCTGGATGAGAAACCTTTTGTGATGAGGTGTGCCATGTAGAAGGATTTCCTGACTACTGTGACGATGTGATTATCAAAGGAGAAACTACTGTCCATCTGTGTCCCAAGGTCTCTTATCACACTTTTGGTGTTAAGTATACTACCGTCTATGTTGTAGTTCATGGGTACAGAGTTTTTACCAAAGGGGATGACAATGCACTTTTTGGCACTGAGCTTGAGGCCATGGCTTTGACACAAGGCATCTGTCTCAGTGAGGCCCTTTTGTAGGATGTCCACATCGTTTGGAGTTTCGATTATGGCTCCTAATTTGCAGTCATCTGCGAACTTCATTAGCCAAAGACCTTCTGTGTTAGCCTGTACTTCAGAGAAGTAGATACTAAACAGGAGAGGACCCAGGACTGAACCCTGTGGTACTCCACTTGTCACTGGTCTGAAGTCGGATTTGGAGTCTGCTACTTTCACAGTGTGGGTTCTGTCAGTGAGCCAGTTGGCAACCCATCTTGTGACATAGAGATTTATACCTAGTTTAGTGAGTTTATCTATAATTCCAGAGTGGGGGATGGTGTCAAAAGCCTTGGCAAGATCTAGATAGGCTGTGTGAACCACCTTACCCTTGTTTACAGCTTTGTTGATTGCTTCAAAGAAGTCTATCAGGTTTAGGAGACATGATCTGCCTTTTACAAACCCAAACTGGGTGGGATTCAGAGTTTGGAGATTACCAATGTGTTTGTTTATAATTTCCATGATGATACATTCCATGGCCTTGCAGACCAGGCTCGTCAGGCTAATGGGGCAGTAGTTCCCGGGGTCTGTGGTGGCTCCTCCCTTGTGGAGTGGGATAACCGTTGCTGTGCGCCATTCAGCAGACACAAAGCCTGAGGTGAGGCTATGATTGAACATGGTACTCAGGTGGGGTGCCAGTTCATTCTGTAGTTCATGTAGAACACAGCCTGGGATGTTGTCTGGTCCCATGGATGCTGTGTTCTTGGCTTTGGAGAGTGTGGTTTTTACCTGTGCAGCTGTGATTACAGGAACTTTGCATTCTTCTGGTATAGAGATGGGCTCTTTAGGGGGTGAGAGGAGGGTAAAGTTAGCACTGAACCTATCTGCCAGGATGTTGGCAATATCAGTTGGGTCTGTATATTTAGTGCCATTGTGCTGTAACTCAGAGCAGATCTGAGTGTTGCCATTCAGATTCTTGACATAGCAATAGAATGCTTTGTGGTTGTCTTTAGAATCAGTGGCGATTTTGTTTTCTTAACTAGCTTTGTAGGATTTTATCAGGGATCGCAGCTTCTTACTGAGGCTTACCAGAGAGCTCTTCCACTCGTGGGATTTTACTCTCTTTTGCAAGAGTTTCTTCCTTCTGTTGTACAGTTTGTTTATGGCAGGGGACCACCAGATTGGCTTCCTTTTTTTTGAGGATAGCATCTTGGTTCTCTTTGGGATAGCACGATCCATGCACTCATGTAAGTGCTTATAAAGTGCAATTGTGTAGGATTCAGTAGTCGTAACTGTATTGTCCATCTGCATGGTTGTCATGAAGTTCATCCCTTCTGCCTTAAGAAGCATGAAGTTGGCTTTGGAGAAACTTTTTTATTATGGTTTCCTTAATGGGGGGTGGAGGCAGGATGTGGATATCTAGGGTAATTAGCTTGTGGTCGGATCAGACCAATGAGGTATTGACTTCAGGTGTGGAACACCGGTCACTCATATTGGTAATGACTAGATCTAGGATATTGTTGCCCCTGGTAGGGGTGTGGATAAGTTGATCCACGGCATTGGAGTTTATAAATTCCAGAAAGCATTGAGCAAAGGAGTTGGTACATGAGTAGTTTTCCCAGTTAATGGTGGGGTAGTTGAAATCGCCCATTATTAGGATGTTTGGTTGAACCCTAATATCTTCCAGTACATCAAGAAAAGAGGAGTGGGAATCCTGGGGCATGGTGGGTGATCTGTAGCAAGCTACAATTTGGATTGCAGTTTTGCCCAGAGTTAGTTGCACTTGGATAACCTTGACTGCATTATGCTGAGCAACTAGCCTGGAGGTGTGGATATCCTTAATGTATATGGATATACCTCCGCCTTTGGTGTTCCGGTCCAGGTTACATGGCCGAAAAGTGTGGTATGAGTTATAGCCTGGTAGTGCAGGGGTGCTCTCTGGAGCCTTGAACCAGGTCTCAGTCACTGCACAGATATCAATGTTCTCCATTTTAAGGAGTGCCTCGAGTGAGTGTATTTTGAGATTTAGACTTCTGGCATTGAGTTGCATCACCCTCAGTTTTTGCTTGCCTGTTTCTGTTACGGTGGTGAATTTGTCATTTGAACCTTGCCTAAAAAAGGCGCTATAGGGACAGCAAGAACCTTAGCCAGTATCCAGAATCCCAGGGTTACAGGTGCAGGCCATCTCTGGCAAAGCATCGTGGTCTGTCAACCATGTCATCCCAGGCAGACATAGATAACCAACTTTAATAGATCTCCAGAAAAAAGTACTTGGTCTGATGTAAGGAAAAAGAAACAAAGAACTGATTCTAAAACTACACAGTCTTCCAAATCTCTCAAGGAATCAACAAAGATATAGACTTCTGGACTTTATCTCAAAATGTATGTATTTTATCTATTATATTGCCTATTATACTCTGAGACATTTATACTTTTTCTTAAACTTATACTTTATGCAACAAACCCATCACAAATCTAGTGGTTGTGTCTGATAATTAGTGATTAAAAATAACAAGTGATTAAAAATATCAATAAAAAACTTGGGTCACTATACAGAATAAAAGCCTTCTTAACCCCTCCTGCTAAGATTGCCATTGCCCGCACACATTTACTCTCAACTCTTCTATATGCCTCTCCCCTCTTTCCTATGTAAATAAATCTGTTCTTAACAGACTTTCCACCTGTTACAATCACATAGCCAGGTTTGCCACTGGCCTGCCTTTTAGAACACACCACTGTATAAATCTCTTACAACTGGACTGGCTTGAACATCCTAACCTTATCCAGTTCAACCTTTTGATCATGGCCAAGAAAATTCTTCTATATCCTGATAACACACCTGCCCTAAAAATATTATCGCCCCTTATAGCAATGCAAGACAACTACGATCTTCCAAATAAATTGCTAATTCAAACTATCAAAACCTGTAATGCAGCTGGTGACTTCCTCTTTGCTAACACTGCTGGCAGAATCTGGAACTTTCTACCAGCTGAAATTACATTGCTCTCTTCTCTAACTGAATTCAAAATCAAACTTAAACAACATCTGGCTCTAAACTGGCTTTGCCACTGTAACAAGCCTGGCTAACTTCAAACTTCATATTAAGTTATTTGTTTATTCAATTTTACTATTAACCTACTCTCTCTTTCTATCTTATTTAAGGGTTAATCTTTATCAATGATATTGTCTTCTATTTTTGTACATATCAAAAATGTATATCGTCTGTATTTATTATTGTTAAACTGTTGAAGTTTGTCCTGGGGCTTTTCTCCCCGGGCCTCCGCTGAAAATGGACATATATCCAGTCTGACTATCCCAGTCAACAAATGTAAAATAAAAATAAAATAAATAAAAAATAATGTTAAATGGTTTTATAACTTAGAGTGACTTCTTAAAATATACTTACATCTCATTCATAGGCAGTGAGGAAAAACAGATTCAAATGTTATCTTTCACGGCAATATTTTACTTGAAGGCCTCACCTTGCATTTTGCGCAGACGTGGGCATGTCGTAAATGATTGACGACCAGGTCTGCATATGTAATGAGCCATGATTGACATGGCATTCTAATCAGCTGTTGAGAAGTAAAATATCCCCATTAAATTTAGTAATGTAAAAGTAAAAGTAAAATATCACCGTCAGTTTGGCAGCTAGAGGTGAGAAAATTTCAGATCGCAATAGTTGAAATAAGTGTGATGCATTTAAAATGTCTGCTTTTTTTCTTCGATGGGTATCCAAGTGGCCTTACTGATTGGCAGTCTTAAAGTGATGGTAATGAATCTACCTATTTTGATAGACAATTTTTATAGTGTTTTTGTAAGATGTAGATGTTATTAAATGAAGAGAGCATCTTCAGGCTCAGCTAGCGGACACAATGTGCCTTACAAGACTGACCATCCAGCTTTGTTTTTCTTTGTTTCTTGTTCCAAGCAATGAAAATAAATTGATATTTGTAGGGGACGTCAATTTCAGAATGGCCTCACCACATATCAGAAACTGTCAGTTTACAACACAAGTGTTCCTATCAATTCCGTTCAGAGGAACAAAAATAAAAATTTTAAAAACATGAACATATAGTACTATTTAAGCCTCAAGAAAATATATATTAAGTTATATTCTTTTTACATTTGTGGCATATAGTATCCTATTCTTCCATTAAAAGTTAAGCTGCAGTGCTGCACGACTACATTTGTTTCACAGGTAACTAACCCAACAATATTTCCTAAAGAACTTCATGACTGTATATCCAATCATTCTAGAGATATAGGTGTACATAAAGAAAAATAACAAAAAGACAGCCATTTGGAGACAGTCCCCTTTAAAATGTCAGCAGTAAACAGGTTAGTCTATGAGTTGTGATAACATTTGAAACATGTTAGTGTCGCTATTGAGGGAAAGCATATTCATTAGTGCCCGATTACGAAATAGCACCGGGGCGTGTTTTGGGCGGGGCTTGCTACTGCGCATCTGGTGAGGCCCTCAAGTAAAATATCGCCTCTTTCACTTTAGTATAATTAGTTACATGAAAAGGAAGAACAGAGACAACATAAACACAAATGTTTTTTTCTCATCTCCCTTTTTATTAATAGTATATTTAGTTCACCTCATTGTTGCATAATAGGAATTGAACATTTTTAATCATAGTTTCTGTGGCTTACTGACTTCACCACACTTCAAATTCTCATTTTAAAAGTAACATAGATATCCATATTTTTAAATGTGGAAAAACAGTTAGAGTCACTGTAAACAGAGTTCTGTTACTGGGTTCTGACAATGCTGTTATTTGAAACATTCACATGCACTAGTTAGAGCTTCCCTTGTCTGCTATGAAAGATTTAAGGTGGAAATAGTCAGTTAAGGAATCCCCTGCTTGTCTGTTGTTACGGTAGCTCTTGTAGTGTGATATCAGTTGCACAAGCAGTATATTTTAAGCTCATTTAACATGCTTTTTGGATTATTAAAACCTACAAACCCTGACTTATTTTAAATAAATAAAAAGAATAGGTGTGAAATCAGTGACAGAGTAGCTGTTTTTCATGTAGCTAACACAAAAAAGAAGAATTTACAGTGACATTGAATAACATCCAATTGAAAAAGTAATAGAAGTATTACAGGCTACATTGTTACACTTGAAGTAAACACAGTCCTTTATTACTTCTGAATTATTCCTACCTGGGCTATAAGATACACTATGCTATGCTATGGTGAGCCAATAAATTGACATGTCTGATAGTTTTGTAAGCATCTGTTACAGTGTTGCAAGTGTAAATAGGAAATATGTGTGCGAGATGCACACAGCTGCAGTTGTGACATATTTCTGTGCACATAATTAGTAAAATTAAGACAGGTTTTAGACATATTATACTGAATACTTCATTAACCTGGTAACAGAAATCATCTAATTTCAGAGGCCACAAAGGGACTTATTACCTTGTACTTGTAACTCCTGCTTATTTGAATATAATGTGCACATTGCTTTATTAGATAATATAGTAAACCCTGTATTGTGCAGTGTTGTTATTTTCCTCTGCTCACACTGCCTAGACATGTTCAATTGAATTGATTAAGTAGTAACCAAATAAATAGTGAATACAGTAGATCGTTAATTACTGATTACTCTCTTCACCCTTTAGTGCTTTTTAATCTTTGGTAAGTGGGGTTCAATTTTCAGTAAAGTGGTAAAGATGCTGGTAATTAGCCAAAATTCTTACACCAACATGCAAGTAGTTGTTTAACTGCACTGCTAAATTGTGTTGGCATGTGTACTTATTTTCTGATGAACAGTTGATTTATTCCCAGCAAAACTTTAAGCCATGGTTCTATAACTCATAAAATTGGCATCTCAGACAGTCTTGCAAGTGCCTGTTGATGTATTGTGGGAGTTGCCTTGATGACGGGGAAGTACTGGGAAACATATAGTAAAATTGCACATAAATTAGCATAATAAAGAAGTTTAGATGTCATTAATTCTACCAAGAATTGTTTGAATTACACATTTACAGACATAGGTTCCTAAGAAACGCAAATCCTAAATGATAACCTGTATGCTACACATCTGGTTAAGGCAGGGATTTATAACATAAACTACCTTTAATCCTTCAGACATTAATTGTATAGCTGACTATTATGCAGCTGATATGTTTACTGAATATTAACAAATGTTTAAATAATAAGATTATCAGTTTCTTAGTGAGATGGTTGGTAAAATGAGTTCACCTTGAAATTTTATCTTTATTTCTTTAAAGTAAAGGGCCCATGAGAAAACGTCTTCATGGTCTGCTTCTGCTACTACTTCAAGTAGTAAAATAAGACTGATTTGTAAATTGTATTTCTTGGTGAGAAATTCAAGTAGAACACTAATTAAATAGATATGAGATAGAGAGATTTCTTAAGGCACTGTTCAGCTTAATAGGTTTTGTATTTTTTAGTGTCATTACTTCTAACAATTTAATAACAAAGAAGGGAGTCTGCCTACTCTTGTATCTTGCTGCATGACACAGTCTTTGATAAACACTCTATTATAAAGGTTCTAAGGAACTGTGTCTGTGCAGAACAGCTTCAGTAATGCTCTGTCTTGACTAGCACTTTGTTCAATATTCTGTAATGATATTCTCATAATATGAATTGATATTATAACTATGCATTAGTATTAAGAAGTTTATAAATTGCTCACTCACATGGCCACTTAGAACAAATTGCTTCTATTTCATCATCAGTGAGTGATCACTTTGGTCTAATGTTGTCTTTCTTCATTTTTTCTTTTAATTTGTCACAACTACATTCATGGGTGGACATAAAACAAACTGAATCTGGTTATGCTTTCATTTGTCTTTAATTCTGTAAAGGTAAAGTTGAAAGCATGTGAGTGATACGTAGAGATTTATGACGTATTGTTCACTCAAACATATTTGCATTGTCATCTCTAGTGAATACAACTCTAAGGGTTCATTCTATGGACTAAATAGTTTTTGTAGTATGATTCAAGTGTTCTGAATAGACTTGTCTGTATTTATCTTCACTTATTGATACATTTCTAAATCTACTTCACTCAGTTATAATATATTTTTAGTATATAGGAGGGTGTTTATCTGACATAATCATTAGTATATTGGTCATATCACAATATTGGAGACTATTAATATGTATATATTCTACTCTCAGACTAAATACAACTAATGTTAAACAACATTTAATGTGTTATAAATGAGATTTTACTTTATGAATGTTTAAGTAGTGCATGATAGGATGATTATATTCTGAAAAAGAAGTCTAATATAATCTAAAATTAAATTGTATTACCAAATCAATACTCATTTCTATACATTATGCTAATTCATTATAAATAGTTATATAGGGAAAATAATAACTAATATTGTTAAATCTCCAAGATAAGAGAAAAGGTGTACTGGAGCTCGAAAGGGGTTAGTTTTTTTTTCTTTCTTTTTTCATGAGGTTAGTTATGGTATGCAATCTGTTAGATTTTTTTTCTCATCTAGCTGATTGGAAGTGTATTTCACTCCATGTCCATTAGAGGGTTTACAAAAATATTTATATACTTGTTGTTATACAAGTAATTTTGGCATTTTTCTTTTTTTTATTGGCCTGAACTAAACTCTATTTTAAGTTATTTGACCAAAATTAAAATATTGACTACAATGAGAATTATTAACACAGTAGTTACACATTTTACATTTGGTATGATATTACAAAATATAATACAAAACAAATATAATGTAAAGTTAAATACTGAGAATGGACTTGACTATTTTTATCCTTAAACACTGATGGTTTAAACAATCCAAGGAAAAGATCTAATTTATTAAGATATATGAAATTAAATAAAGTACAAGTAATATTTCTTTAGGAGACTCACTTCAAAACAAATGATACCTTTAGCTGGAATCCTAATGAATATATGATCTTATCTCACTCTTCATATAAGAAGAAGACTAGGGGAACTTTAATTTTATGGAAAAAATGTCACTATGCCTCAAATCATTTACAAATATGAATATAAAGAAGGACTCCTAGCCATAGTAATAGTAAAATATAACAACAGACTCTGAACATTAGTAAATATATATTGGTTTCCAGGTATTGGGGTTGGGACAATAAGAAAACAAATGTGTCTAATAACTAGAGTATATAAATGAAATTTGATTTTGGGAGGTGACTTTAATTGTATGTTGGATAAATCAGAGACCGCAAGCAAAATAAATTTACGTGTAAGTTCTATAGGGAAGCTACTTAAGAAATTTGAAGAAAGTTTAAGTCTAATTGATACATTTAGTTATAGGGAGAACAATTCATTATTATTTTCACACCAAGACCACAGATTTGGGACACATACAAGAACTGATAAAATCTTCATATCTCAAGAGCTAAATTCAAAAATAATAACATTTTCCATAATCCCTTGTCCCTTTTCAGACCATAATTCATTAATTCTCAAAATGCATACAGATTATAAGAAATTGATTTTTATGTCAAGAATCCCAGCTTACATTACAAAATTAAAACAAGATAAACCTTGGTTAGATTCAGAAGTACAATTCTTTTTAGATATAAACTACACTACTGAAATAAATGTAATTAATATTTGGGATACCATGAAAGCCTATCTAAATGGAAAAATTATTTCATGGTATAAAAGCAAGCTAAAAGAGTGGGAATCAGAATTATGTAACATCCAAAAACAAATTACAGATATCACTATTAATTAATCTATTTACACACAAAATAATCATAAAAAAGCATTGGAAGACTTAAACGATATAATGAAATCCTAACTCACAAAACTAGTATAGATGTAGAAAGGATAAAACGTAGTTCCTATGCAGTATCACCCAAACATATGCATAATTTAGCAACAAGATTAAAAAAACATTTGAATGAAAATAATATTACAAGCATTATACATGAAGGAAGGAAAAAAAAACAAACAAAAAGGTTTTGGATATAAATGATATACTAGATGCATTTAAACATTATTTCTCTGACATTATAATGATATTTCACATATAACTAATACATCAAACTTAGACCCGAAATTAGTAAAGGTAAAGGCAATACCAGAAACGTTAAAGTTAGACATTTAAAAACAAATATCTCTAAAAGAAATTACTCAAAAAAATCAAGGAAAGTAAAAGTAATAAAACACTGGGAATTGATGGAATAATTAATGAATTGTATAAGATATTTCCATCTTCAGTAATATCATTGTTTCACAAAACTTTGAATGAAATTCTAGCACAAAACATAACTCCAGTTTCATGGAGATACTCCTTAATTACACCCATTATAAAAGAAAACAAAGACCCTTTACAGTGTAAATCTTATAGGCCAATATCTTTACTTAACAATGATTATAAAATCTTCATGTCAATATTAGTAGAATTAAAAAATCATTGACACATAATAAATGAGGATCAAACAGAATTCATTTAGAAAAGACACACACAACAATATACAAAGAAATCTAACACTCATAGAATTTCTAAACAGAAACAACCAAGAAGCTCTAATAGTAGGTTTGGATATAGAAAAAGCCTTTGATTCGTTGAGCTGGGATTTTCTTTTTTAGGGTTTAGAATTGTTTGAATTTCCTACTAATTTTATTATGCTAATAAAGAATATTTATAAAAACAATTTGGCTTATGTAAAACTTGGGCCATTTACCTTGAAGGCTATTGAAATAACCAAAGGTACAAAGCAGGGATGTCCGATGTCTCCCATCCTGTTTGCCTTAGGAATTGAATTATTTGCCTCATTAGTACGCCACAACTCTAATATGTCAGGCATAGATGTATATGGTCAACTCAATTCAAAAATTATGTTATTTGCTGATAATGTTTTACTCACGTTATCTGTCTCGGAAAAATCAGTACAA
The DNA here is from genome assembly GCF_019279795.1 of Protopterus annectens. Taxonomy (NCBI): domain Eukaryota; kingdom Metazoa; phylum Chordata; order Ceratodontiformes; family Protopteridae; genus Protopterus; species Protopterus annectens. The sequence goes on from NC_056729.1 coordinate 1,679,605,856, forward strand.
AAACTAGATGAAATAGTGGAAAGGTTTTATCATATTTCCGGACTTAGATTTAACAAGGGAAAATCTAATTATATACATTTGAATAAAAACAGAGAATTTACCTTAACTACAAATTGTGTGATAGGAAAACAAGTTCCCATAATAAAATATTTGGGAATAACACTATGTGATAATTTGGAATCTACATTAGCCACAAATTATAGCAACATAATTAATAAAATAAAAATGTTAATAGTAAGATGGAATAAAATGTTCTTGAGATTTGAAGACAGATTACAAATAATAAAAATGATAATACTTCCAAAGCTTAGTTACATTGCACAAGCTATTCCTATAGTACCTAACAAGAAAATCTTGAAAGAAAGAAATAAAATTCTATTAAACTTTCTTTGGCATCCAAAAAGAACTAGAATAGCCTATACAAATCATATTAGATCTTAGGAAATGGGTGGATTTAAACTTCCAGATCTGGAATCATACATAAAAGCTTTCATATTAAGAACTATCATTAATTGGATAGATCCTAATTATTCTTCAACATGAAAAACATTTCACACTATTATTTTTCTAAATGAAAATAAAATAATTAAAAATTGTATATTAAGTGAACAAAATAATAGGATATGGCACATATTGACTGTTAATATTCAATATAATATAACAAAACCATCTTCTTTTGGCTGTTTCCATTAGGGGTCGCCACAGCGGATCATCTGTTTCCATTTCTTTCTGTCCTCTGCATCTTGCTCTGTCACACCAACCACCTGCATGTCCTCTTGCACCACATCCATAAACCTTATCTTAGGACTTCCTCTTTTCCTGTTACCTGGTAGCTTCATCCTTAGCATCTTTTTCCCAATATACTCAGCATCCCTCCTCAGCACATGTCCAAACCAACATAATCTTGCCTCTCTGGCTTTGTCTCCAAACCTTCCAACCTGGGCTGACCCTCTAATATACTTATTCCTAATCCTGTCCACCCTCATCACACCCAGTGCAAATCTTAATATCTTTATCTCTGCCACATCCAGCTCAAACACCTGCCTTTTTGTCAATGCCACTGTCTCCAACCCATATAATATAGCTGGTTTCAGTACCCTCTTGTAGACCTTCCCTTTCACTCTTACTGGTACTCGTCTGTCACAAATCATTCCTGACACTCTTCTCTACCCACTCCATCCTGCCTGTACTCTCTTCTTCACCTCTCTTCCACACTCACCGTTACTCTGAACTATTGATCCCAAGTATTTAAACTTATCCACCTTCGTCACCTCTACTCCTTGCATCCTCACCATTCCTCTATCTTCCCTCTTATTTACATACATATATTCTGTCTTAGTCTTGCTGACCTTCATTCCTCTTCTGTCTAGAGCATATCTCCATCTCTCCAGGGTCTCCTCCACCTGTTCCCTACTCTCACTACAGATCACAATGTCATCTGCAAACATCATAGTCCATGGGGACTCCTGTCTGATCTTGTCTGTCAACCTGTCCATCACCACTGCAAATAAGAAAGGGCTCTGAGCTGATCCTTGATGTAACCCCACCTCCACCTTAACCGCATCCATCACTCCCACCACAGACCTCACCGCTGTCACACTACCCTCGTACATATCCTGTACCACTCTCCACTCTTACATACTTCTCTGACACTCTTGACTTCCTCATACAATACCACAACTCCTCTCTAGGCACCCTGTCATATGTTTTCTCTAAGTCTACAAAAACACAATGCAACTCCTTCTGACCTTCTCTGTACTTCTCCATCAACACTCTCAGAGCAAACATCGCATCTGTAGTGCTCTTTCCTGGCATGAAACCATACTGCTGATCACTAATCATCACATCCCTTCTTAACCTAGCTTCCACTACTCTTTTCCATAACTTCATGCTGTGACTGATCAGTTTAATCCCTCTGTAGTTACTACAGCTCTGCACATCACCCTTATTCTTAAAAATCGGTACCAAAACACTTTTTCTCCATTACTCAGGCATCCTCTCACTTTCCAAGATTTCATTAAACATTCTGGTTAAAAACTCCACTGCCATTTCACCTAAACACCTCCATGCTTCCACAGGTATGTCATCTGGACCAACAGCCTTTCCATTCTTCATCCTCTTCATAGCTATCCTTACTTCCTCCTTGCTAATCCATTGTACTTCATGATTCACTATCCCCACATCATCCAACCTTCTCTCCCTCTCATTCTCTTCATTCATCAACCCCTCAAAGTACTCTTTCCATCGCCTCAACACACTCTCCTCACTTGTGAGTATGTTTCCCTCATTATCCTTTATCACCTTTACCTGCTGCACATCTTTCCTAGCTTGGTCCTTCTGTCTAACCAATCAGTATGGGTCCTTTTCTCCCTCCTTAGTGTCCAACCTTTCATACAACTCTTCATATGCCTTATCCTTAGCATTCGCCACCTCTCTCTTTGCCATGCACCTCATCTCCTTATACTCCTGTCTACTTTCTTCATCTCTCTAACAATCCCACTTCTTCTTTGCCAACCTCTTTCTCTGTATACTCTCCAGTACTTCCTCATTCCAATACCATGTCTCCTTGTCATCCTTCCTCTGTCCAGATGTCAAAACCAATAAACTTAAATTATATAAATAATATTTTCAATTTATTCAGAAGATTTATATATACTAACACAGGTATTAATATTTGGCTAGACTTGATAATACCGTTTAGCTCTACAAAGAATTTCTTCAATAAAATTCATAATGTTATTTTAACTAGATGGGAGGGGAAAAACTTCACTTGTTGGCAACATTGTATACAGAATCAAGTAGTATTAGACATTAAACAAATTCAGAATAAATATGACATTCCATCAGCAGATTGGTTGATACTACAAAGCATATTATCATATGTTAAGGCTCTTCATTATAAAATTATTAAGTCTCCTTATAAAACTAGTCCAAATTTGATAAGTCTAATATCTGAAATTATTTACGACAATTATAATTGGACAAATCTAATTTCAAAATTATACAAAATATTGATAACTTATAAAACTAACCCTAATGCAAGATATTGGAATTTCATAGCAAAATGATGCCACACTAATCTATCAATTGAGAGTAAAACAAATATTTTATGTTCTGTTAACTTAACATTTAATTTACAAATATGGAAAATATTTACATGGAAATATATTCACAGGGCATTTATTACACCTGATAAACTAGCCAAATTCAATTCACTTGATAAATCCATTTGTTGGAGATGTTCTTTAAACTGTAAAGCTGATTGGTCTCATATATTTTTTGATTGTATTAATATAAAAAAATTCTGGGAAGAAATTACTATTTTTACCCAAGCTATATTCATAGATACCTTTATTTTAAACAAATCTTTAGTCCTCTTAAATGTTAATGATGCTATTGGAATGAATAAAAAAGATCTATACCTACTTTTGTCCATACTAGCTGCGGCAAGGAAATGTATAACTAGAAAGTGGAAGTCTTCACAAGAACCTACTCTGGAAGAATCCTTGATATTGATGGAAGAAGCAGTGACATTAGAAATCAAGGTGAAGTAATCAAGAATTTCAACTAAAACATGGACAAACAATCCTTGGGAAAAAATGTTAACTCTTATTGAGACATTAAAAATGAGTTCTAAATAATTAATGTGTAACTTTATACTTTATTAATTGAATATTATAAATTTTTGTTACTAATTTCATATATTTTATTAATTGTTTCCCTCCTTTGTTCAGGTCAGTTGTACATAGTGTATATAAAGGTTTATAATACTTGTCTATTGATGATTGTATTGTTAAACATTATATTATTTGAAAAATAAAAAAATTATTTGAAAAAAAAATGAAATAACTTTGTGCAGAGTCCCATGAACAGCAAAATGACACTTCATCTTAGTAATGACTGTAGTGGATGCTAGGTTGGGAAGTAAGTTAATCTAGAGCCAACTGGAGTAAGAGTCTACTAACACCAAATAATGTTGACCATTCCACTCGAAGATGTCTGTGGCTACTGTTCACCAAGGTAATTCCGGAATCTGGTTAAGCTGAAGTGGTTCCTTCTGTTGATGTGGTTTAGTACCCTTACATACTGAACAAGAGAAAAGTGCTTTCTCAATGTCTTGTGACATAAAAGGCAAAAAACTAGTGCTCTTGCCCTTCTTTTGGTAGATTCAGTTCCTGGGTGACCTCTATGCAAGATAGTAATATACTCTTGTTGCAAGGACTTTGGAACAATCACTTTCAGACCTTTCATTATGATACCTTTGTCGGACAAAATCTCATCTTTGTTTGGAAAATAAGGTTGCACTTGTTGAGGTAAACCAGATTGCTTTGATAGCCATCCTTGTTTGATAAAGTGGTTGAGCCTCTGTATAAATGGATCTGTGGCTGTGTGATCTCTCAGCTCATCAAGACATGTGGAAGAAAAAAATTCTCACTTCCATGACCTCAAAATCAAGGTTCTCATTCTCATGCTGTTCTGTGGTATTTCTGGGTGATCTGGACAATGTATCAGCAAGATAAAGAAGTTTGCCTTTCTTGTAGACAAGATTGAAATTATACTTTTGTAATCTTAGCTCATGCATTGCAGTCTGGCTGGAGCTGAATATATAGTTTTTCTCAAGATAATGACTAGAGGTTGGTGGTCTGTTTCAATCTGAATGGGTCTACCATAAACATAATCATAGAATTTCAAACATGCAAACACAATTGCCAAAAGCTCTATCTCAATCTGGGCATACTGCATCTCCGTTTGGGTAAGAGTTCTTGATGCATAGGCAACGGGTCTATATTAGAACACCGAACATTTGAAATGTTGAGTGTTCTAATATTGACCCGTTTTCAGCGAACGCTGAAAATATCGAAGTAACAGGAAACTGAATTCTTTCCTAGGGAAAGAATTTGGTTGTCTGTTTCTGTTGCTTCGGTATTTTCAGCGCTCTGGTGGAAGGTTACGGGTCGGGTTCAGGTAAGTGTGCGATTGTGTGGTCCCATGCTCAAACTGTCTCTATGGCCTAATAATGACTGGACATAGATCTTGACCACATTAAATAACAAGTCATAGCTTCTTCCAACAGAGTAACATGAAAGCACTACTGAGCCTTCAGTTTGAATTTCTTCACCTCTATAGGCAGCAAGCTTCACCCACCTTGCCAAATCAAGCCTTTCACCATGACACACTCTAGCAAATGTTTCTGCAGACATAACACTGCATTTGGAACCTGTATGGACTTTGAGCTCTGTGGGTTTGTCATTTATCCGAACAGTACAAAATACTTCATTCTTTGCCCTTAAATCTAATGCATTAACCACTTGATGAAGCACTAACACACCATCAGCATAAAGAGTAGGAATGCCACTGTCTAAATAATCAACTTGTTTCTTAAAATGTTCCCTTTTAATAAAAGAATGTGGGCATTTTGATTTACAAAACCTTTTGAAATTATTCCATTTATTACATCTGTGGCATTGTTGACCAAAAACATTTTTCCCTTTTAGATTCATGACTTCCACTACAGTTATGACAGCTGGCAATGAAAGTCGGTGGGGGACCATGCTTTGAGTTTGCTAATTCACTCTTATGCTTCACTGAGACTGTGTGAAGTCTGGAATTTGCTAGAAAGTTCTGGGGTTTACCAGTGAGTACTGAAGGGGTTACAGTTGCTGCCATGTGCTTGGGCCTGTTTCTTCTAATAACATGCTGCATACTATCAACATAAGCTTTATCACTGTGCTTTGCAGAGCTATTCTTATCTGTAAGCATATTTGTGTGCTTTTCTGCAAGCTCATATATCTGACAAATTTCATTGGCTTTATTCAAAATTATATCACTGTCACAAAGCAAAATCTTTCTCACAGCATCATCTTTTACACCACACACAAGTCTGTCCTTTATCAACTCATCCATTAAGTTACCAAATCTGCACATTTTAGTTTATTTCTCAGGTCAGTTATATATGCTGCAAAAGTTTCACCAGGTTTTTGATCCCTTATGTAAAATAAGTGCCTTTCCACTGTAACATTTGTCTGGGGGGTTACAGATTTCTCTAAATTTACATTTTAAGCACTCTGGCTCCACCCTTAACTCAGCCTGTTCAACAATATGATGGTTTTCCCCCTTTCTTGTATAGATAGCAGGTGCATACACAAATGAGCGCTCCCTTTATATTGCTTCTAACCCAGCTAAATTATGCAGAGTAAATGCCTTTGTATGGTCATATTTATCAGAAAATGCAGCCTGTATGAAAATGTCGTACTCCTGCTCAAACACTCTCCAGTTCTTAGCAATATTACTGTCAAACACAAGTGCACTGGGCTTTCAAAATCCATCTGCCATGCCCATAAAGTATGCACAAACACAATGAAAATACGGCCCTTGTAATCATGTTCATAGGTTCATAGGTAGGTATTAGGCTAATGGGCCTAGCCAAAAAGGTACCCTGGCTTTTGCCACCCAAGAAAATTATTTTCCCGTGCCCCTGTCGAGCATAGCTACAGAGGTGATCCCCAGGGTGAATTTCCTATTTCCCATTCAGTCATCAAGATTTTTCTTGAAGAGTGCTAATGAGGAGCTTTGTTTGATATAGATAGGTAGTTTGTTCCAGAGTATGGGAAGTCTCTGGGACAGGAATCTATCCCTCCAGCATGTTCTGTTTATTGTGATAACAAGGTTTAGGTCCCTAGAGCATGTAACTCAAAGGGATTGGGATTTCTTTAAGTGTAGCATGTCCAACAGCCCTGGGTTTGACATAGCTTTGTATGTTAGGCAGAGATCGCCTCTCAGTAGATGATATGTGACGGAGTAAAGCTGGAATTTTTTGAGACGGTCTGTGTAGGACATCTGTTTGAGGCCGGTAATCCTTTTTGTGAGATATTTCTGTGGCCTTTCCAGTTGTTGTAGATGTCTTGTGATGTACATACCAAAAGGGGCATTGTACTCTATAAAGGGTCTAATGAGTAATGAGTAGAGGGGAACAATGGCCTCTTTTTTTCTGGATGAGAAACCTTTTGTGATGAGGTGTGCCACATAGAAGGATTTCCTGACTACTGTGGTGATCTGATTATCAAAGGAGAGACTACTGTCCACCTGTGTCCCAAGCTGTCTTATCAAACTTTCGGTGTTAAGTAGACTACCACCTATGTGGTAGTTCATGGGTACAGAGTTTTTACCAAAGGGAATGACAATGCACTTTTTGGCACTGGGCTTGAGGCCATGGCTTTGACACTAGGTGTCTGACTCAGTGAGGCTCTTTTGTAGGATGTCCACATTGTTAGGAGTTTCAATTATGGCTCCTAGTTTGCAGTCATCTGCGAACTTTGTTAGTCAAAGACCTTCTGTGTTAGCCTGTACTTCAGAAAAGTAGATACCAAAACAGGAGGACCCCCAGGACTGAACTCTACTTGTCCACTCTTCACTGTCTGAAAGTCGGATTTGGAGTCTGCTAGTGTCAGTGTGTGGGTTCTGTCAGTTGGCCAGGCATCTCATCTCTGTGACATAGGGATATTTATACCTACCTTAGTGAGTTTATCTATAATGTGGAGTGAGGGGGGATGTCAAAAAAATTAGCAAAATCTAGATAAATCAAAGAAGTCTATCAGGTTTAGGAGACAATGATCTGCTTTTACAAACCCGAACTGGTCGGGGGGGAGAGATTACCAATGTCTTTGTTTTCTTGTTTTATGGATGATACGCTCCATGGTCTTGCAGAACAGCAGAACAGGCCTCTATAGGGGCGTAGTTCCTGGGTCCGTGGTGGCTCCCATCCATCATTGTGTGTGTGTTGCTGTGTGTGTGCCCAGTGGGTGTAAAGCCTGAGGTGAGGTGAGGTGACTATGACTGAACATGGTGCTTAGGTGGTGTGGTGCTGTAGTCTGTCGCCTGGGATGTTGTCAGGTCCCATGGATGCTGTGTTCTTGGCTTTGGAGAGTGTGGTTTTTACCTGTGCAGTCGTGATTACAGGAACTTTGCATTCTTCCGGTATAGAGATGGGCCCTTTAGGGGGTGAGAGGGGGGTAAAGTTAGCACTGAACATATCTGCCAGGATGTTGGCAGTATCAGTTGGTTCTGTATACTTAGTGCCATTGTGTTGTAACTCAGAGAAGATCTGAGTGTTGCCATTGAGATTCTTGACATAGCAATAGAATGCATTGTGTTTGTCTTTAGAATCAGTGGCGATTTTGTTTTCGTAACTAGCTTTGGAGGATTTTATGAGGGATCTCATTTTCTTACTGAGGCTGACCAGGGAGTTCCTCCAATCATGGGATTTTACTCTTTTTTGCAACACTTTTTTTCTTATGCAGTAGAGTTTGTTTATGGCAGGGGACCATCAGATTGGCTTCCTTTTTTTGAGGATAGCATCTTGGTTCTGTTAGAGATAGCATGATCCATGCACTCGTGTGAATACTTATAAAGTGCATTTGTACAGGATTCAGCAGTTGTACCTCTATTATTCGTCTGTATGCATGTCGTGAAGTTTGCCACTTCTGTCTTAAGAGGCGTGAAGTTGGCTTTGGAGATATTTTTTACTGTGGTTTCCCTAATGGGGGGGGGGGTGGAGGCGGGATGGGGATGTCTAGGGTGATTAGCTTGTGGTTGGATCTGACCAACGAGGAATTGACCTCTGGTGTGGAACACCGGTTGCCCACTTTGGTAATGACCAGGTCTAGGATATTGCTGCCCCTGGTGGGGGTGCAGATAAATTGATCCAAGGCATTGGAATTTATGAATTCCAGAAAACGTTGAGCAAAAGAGTTGGTGCATAAGTAGTTTTCCCAGTTAATGGTGGGGGTAGTTGAAATCACCCATTATTAGGATGTTGGGTTGTACCCTAATATTTTTCAGTGTATCAAGAAATGAGGAGTGGGAATCCTGGGGCATGGTGGAGGATCTGTAGCAAGTTACAATTTGGATTGCGGTCTTGCCCAGAGTTAGTTGCACTTGTATAATTTCGGCTGCATTATGCTGAGCAACTAGCCTGAAGGTGTGGATATCCTTAATGAATATGGACACGCCTCTGACTTTATTATTTCAGGCCAGGTTAGGTGGCCGAAAGGTGTGGTATGAATTATAGCCTGGTAATGCAGGGGTGCTCTCTGAAACCTTGAACCAGGTCTCTGTCACTGCATAGATGTCGATGTTCTCCATTTTAAGGAGTGCCTTGAGTGAATGCATTTTGAGGTTTAGACTTCTAGCATTGAGTAGCATTACCCTCACCATTATGTATAAACAAACAGCTCTGTGAGCTTGCAATAACATTCAAATGCAGAATATACTCTTTGAAATACTTTACTTTGTGAAATATGCTGTGTAATGGCTGTATTCAGTGAAATATGCCTTGTTATGGTAGTACTTTGTGAAATAGCTTTACTGTAAGACTGCACAAACATGCAAACACTTTATACACATCTGATAACTCAGATATCTTTGCTTAGTATAAAATACATATGCTTTGCAAAAATGCAGTCATTTTCCCCTTATTTTATTAGTTTTATGCAATTTGGATTTTATTTTAAACATTTTCCGTAATAATTCAAATATTTCAATCAATATCGTATATATCGGTTTATGCATATATCTTTTAGAACATTCTGTATGCCCCATTTCATATTATGCGAAAAGAAATAGTGCTGAGTAAGTTTTAATACCTGAAATTCATTTCTGACCTGTTTTGTGAAGTATGCACATTTAGGGATGATTCACTCCTTTATATCAGCTGTGCATCTCTTCGTCTTGCTTCTGGATCCCTTTCTGACACCATGCCCTTTAGACATGCCACTTCTGACACCATGTCATTCGTTCATCTCTAATACATATAACAAGAAGTCTTGGGGTTTTGTTTAGATGCTTTAATACATAGAAACACATCAGGATGGATAGCAGCATCATTAAATATGAACAAACTAGTTAACAGACACATATATGCATGCTTACATCTCAACAGCTAACTACAAAATGGCAGTCAGGCTTGCACATGCTCAGTATTTATACACTTGTGCAAGCCCTTGGATAGCTTCTTAAAGGTTTATACACACACTTGATATACAACAACATATATCACCCGCCAAAAACATAAGACATGCTAAAAAATAATAAAATACAAAAGTACAGGAAGTGCAGAATGTATTACACCCGGATAAAGAAACAACATTAGCGCAAATCTACGGCTTAGTAATTTGATGCATATTATGACAAATCTCTGTACTTATACTACGATTCTACCATGGGAATTACTGAAGTGGATCATAGTTCTACTGCAGAATGACCAAGAGAACAGATATAAACCATTGTGTAAAAATAAAAGCTAATGCTTTCTGAGCAGAGTTCTATTTTGCCAAATGATTCTGTCATTTACCTTCTCAATAATAATGCCTTAATAAATGCACACCCTGTTATGTGTTATTTCATCAACAATTCTGCCATCATCACATCTGCACTATTATATCTTCATGTCACTTTTATTTTTATTTAAAAGTTCATAGGTAAGTACTAGGTAACTGCCTATGTGGGCCATTTTAACTTTCGGCAATTTCCCTTTCAAGGGTGAGAATCAAATCCTGTAAATTATGTCTGTGAGGTAAACCCCTTACCCATTATGCCAAACCTCACACCCTAAGGTGAGGCCACTCTTCTTGTTTAAATAACAGAGAAAATTGTAGCTACCTTAATACTTAACCTTTCAGTCTAAGAGTTACACATTTTTCTTAATAAATCTCTTGTATTAACAAAAGTTCCACATTATATGCCCAAAGAATAGCTAAACATTTACTCATTTCTTTAGATTATGAAAATGATTAGCACTAAAACATGTTGGATCTTGAATTCAGATTAGCCAGAACACCAGGCAAGACTGAAACTTGCTTGTCAGAGAATATACTGTACTGACTGGATGAAAAGCATTGCCTGCCAGCAATTACCTTCATAGGCATTTCACAAGAGCAGTGATGACCATGTGACCTGAAATGGTTTAAGCTACTAGACCAGTTATGAGAAGGATATGCAAGGTAGGGATGCATGGAATATTTGGGGTACATGAACACTTATTAAGTTAACCAACCTTGGTTTGCCCATATGAATGATTTATGATTAGCAGCCCCCCCCCCAAAAAAAAGTAGGTAGTCTGATTGGCTTAACCAAATGTAAACTGTTTCCATGAATATACTATTATTTGTATGGGTACATATTATGTTATCAAATTTTTAAAAGTTCGAATGTCATATGGTCAACACCATATGATCGAACTTTTAAAAGTTCGAACGTTTCAAGTGAGATCTCTGTACAGTGCAGAATGGGAAGATTTCCCTTTCCTGCATTGTAGTGCGATCTCGGAGTTGGTATATTTAAAGAGCGGGGGGTATGGGAATTGCCCCTCTGCTTAAAATGGTCAGGTAGTTTTTTTTTTGCTGTTTATTTTTTTCGCCTTTCGAACTTTTAAAAGTTCGATGATATGGCTTTGACCATATGACATTCAAACTTTTAAAAGTTTGATAACGTAATATATACCCATTTGTACTTACAGACACAGATAGGTTCATAGGTTTGAGTGTAAAGATTACAAACATGCTAGCCTTAAGGAAACATGATTGTTATAACCATACAATATTTTCTACCACCTATACACATATCAATATGATTTTTTCAAGGAAATTAATGACTCACTCCTTCCGAAAATGAGGAGAATTATATTCCATAATCTTGGAAAATGTTATGTAATGTAAGTGTCACAGTTTTCTATTACTGATATTTAATTTTGGAATTAATTCCCCCAGTCTGATTTTACATCTTGCAGTGGTGCATTCCGGACAAGGACTTTAAACAGTAATGAATCTCACACTACATTATAAACTAGAAAGAGGTCATCAAAGGACAAGAAGTAAAAATACTGTCAAAACCAAAAAAAAAAAAAAAAATCAAATGCTCCTATTATAAAAATAGAACATCAAATCACTAGAAGTTAAAATATCAATAAAAACAAAAAAATATTGCATGCATGCTATAAAACAGAAAGTACAGTTGTGCAAGTTGAACTCACCATAAGAGTAGATGATTACTGCTGCAGTAGCCTTACCTATATGGGTTATATCCTGCCAAAGATATAACAGCCAACCAGCTTCCAAAGCTTCAGAACACCTTCCACTTACCAAAACTGTCAAGCAGCTGGAGGTGCGCTGACTAAAAGACAAGTTTGGGTGCAAAGTCCCTCATAGCTTTCCTGCCAGCAGAGAGAGGGAGGCTGAGCCCTGAAAGGACAAGGCTAGGAATGACAAACAATAAAAATCCACATCCTGACATAAAAACACATAAAAAACAAGGGGGATGGATGGAAGAAGCAGCTACTGCAGCGGTGATCATGTGAACACCTACTGCTATGGTAAGTACACAGCTGTACTATGTTCTTTATACTGAGCACTGCTCCAGTAGCCTTAGCTAAATGGGTAGATTACCATAACTAGCTATATTTGGGAGGTGAAAGGAGAAGGGTCTAGGAGCACGTGGAGAGTGATCCTAGAAAAGCATGATCTAGACCTAGAGAAAGAATCCAGCTTATAGTACTTTGTAAAAAGCATGTACAGAGGACCATGCAGCTTCTAGAATATGTTTAGAATCTAACCCTTTCCAAAAAGCCACAGAAGATGCCAAGGTATTTGTAGAGTGGGCCTTGACCCTGCCAGGAATAAATTTGTCATGGTCAGTATATCAAAAGGTAATTGCCTTAGACAGCCATTTGGAAATAGCCTGTTTTGACACCAATTGTTCCTTTGTCTTACCTTCACAAGAAATGAACAATTGATCTGATGATCTGAAAGATTTAGTTTTGTCAGGATAGTACCTGAGTTGTCTGCGGACATCCAGGGTATAGAATATCCTTTCTCCCTAATTTTTTAGTTCAGGAAAAAAATGGGAAGATGGATAGTTTGATTTAAAGTAAACTTGGAGACCACTTTAGACATGAAAGAAGGATTACTTCTCAAAGAAACCCTGTCCTTGTGGAAAATGAGGTAGGGTTGACTCACCATAAGAGCTTGCAACTCAGATAACCTTCTTGCAGAGGTCAGAGTAACCAATACAACTGTTTTACATGTTAAGAACCTCAAGTCAGCCAGATTAGCTGGTTCAGATGGAGCAAGATCCCAAGGAGGGGCCACCAGTTGACATGGAGGCTTCTTACGCAAACCGTCTTTCAAAAGTATTTTGACATGTGACTGCCTTGAAGGAGGAGGATCCATGGGCAGACATGCTGAACTCACACAAATTTTGTGAAACCAGAGAACAACTAGCCCTAAATGGGTGCTGGTTATGTTTATGACATCAACTACAAAACCTTTTCCATTTGCTAATATATGATTTCTAGTAGCAGGCTTTCATGCCTGCAATATCACCTGCTGTACATCCTCAGAAACAGGTGCCTAAAAGGAATTAAGGCCCTATCATCCAGGCAGCCAACTGAAGATCATTGATTTCTGGATGTATCAAAGACCCCTGTTCTTCTGTGAGATCTGTGATACCCCAGCACTAGCCCAGTAATCAAAGAGCCTCAATCCTCACCACTAGCACCAGTGGGGGATGTATATTGGGAGGATGACAAGTTACACACACACAGTAATTCCAGATGCAGCTCTCTGCATCAAGTGCAATTTCCCTTAAAAACACATGGAGAGCACAGTTAGTCTGGGGCTGCTTTCTCCAGATCTCCAGTATGACATCCCACTGGGGCAGCTATAGAGTTGAGATCTCAGCTGAGTGGCCAAGCCAAGACTTCCAGCACCCTCTCTGTCCAACCAGTGCTTCATGTCCCTGCCCAAGTAGCTGACACACACACACTCTTTGAGACTTGATTTATATACAAACCCACACATATCTGGGAAAGACTGGTGCAGGTTTACCAGCTATGCTCCCTTTCGGCATAGCTAGTAAACCTGCCACCAGCCACTCCTTATCATCTACTTTAAGGCCCTTAACAAAGGGTGTCCAGTCTTACTGTGCAATGTTACTATTAATCCAAATGGTAGTTTGACCAAGAGCAAGGCTATCGGGAAGGGCCCACAGTGTCACCAAATAAATATGCAAGTACTCCCAGAACTTACATATGTCTCACAAATATCAGCCACAATGAAAGGTTTAAATATATTTAATAATAATAATAATAATAATAATAATAATAATAATAATCATAATAAAAGAACAAGAAAATACTCAGTAAATAATCACAGTTACATCAGAGTTCAAAATCGCAGGAAATATTTAAAACAACATTGCAGGACAGTCTGAAATAAATAAAGAAAACATCTAAGCTATATTTCACTATATTCCTGACTGTATCTAAGAGAAATTACTGTACTCTAGTTAACTTACTTACTTGCAAAGAAAGAAGCAGGCAGATGTGGTGAGTGGATGTTCTTGTCAGGTTAGGTCAAAGACAAAATATTCAGTCTCTCTCTCTTAAACTAATATCCCAAATATTACTGCTGGGATACTTGCAGAATGATATCACTTCATGTCATCTGGCTTCAGTTCCCAGGCGAAACCCCCCACTGTAGCATTTAACATCTACTTGTGAAAATACACAGACCTCAGATCTTTTGGCAAATGGTAAAAGTTGTAAAATAGTTTGCATTCCTCCACATTTCTGGAAAAGAAAGAGGACGTGGGTGGGAGGGGTCAAAAGGTATTTTGAATAGTCATTCAGACTTTAAGTGTCCTTGGTTTTGGGAGGTTTAAGACTTTTTTTGGAACCTCCTTGCCACTTCTTCTTAAACATCTGTTTATCTGAATTGTGCTGAGACTGTTTATTCTTTTTTTTTTTTGCTGAAAATGGATGAGAAGAAAGATGATCTCTTGGACAATTTGGAAAAGAAGGGCTGAAAAACTTTAGAGAGTCTCTAGATCAGCCTGCCCCTTTTATCACACGTTTTGATAATCTCTGCAGTAGAGGGATCAAATATTAAATCTCAATCCAAGGGAGAATTTAAAATATCATTTTTTAACATCACCTGGAAGGTCCTGAGAATTCAGCCAAGTAAACCTCCTTAAAACCATACCAGTGTCCATAGCCTTGGAAGAAGTATCAACAGAGTCATACACACACTGCCATCAATGAGTAGTGACCTGTACAATAAAAGAAACTAAATTATTTAAATGAGATTTTTCTTCACAAGAAGAAACTGTAGATAAACTATTCCTCATACTTTCACAATATGTCAGAATCAATTTTGACATATGAGCCTGACAATTTAAGATTCTGAAATTCAAAGTTGCAGAGCTATACACTTTTTCCTATACCTATTGTGACAATGTGAAGCATTGCCAGCAGTGGATATATAACATATGCCAGCATAGCTATCTGGAATTTTGTAAAGAATTATATGTCATTCATATATCAAACTGATTTGTACAGGTGCTTGTGTTGAAAATGTATTTGTAAAGATGCTTGAGTTAAAAATTGTACCAACAGAGGGTCCTGATAGACAGAAAAAAAGAAATACACCTGTATGTCAGACTGTATTATAACTGTTGAAACTAATATTGTAACAGAGGATAGTGGAAGATAAGAGGTTAAGCTCAACCCCAGCTAACTTTTAAAAAAATATCCTGAAATTAAATTACTTAATTTAGGCCATAAACATTGTATCTTACAGGTCTCAATACAGCCAGAGACAAAAAAAAGTCTGTACTGGGAAGCCTTTTGCATTGACCTTGGGGTTGAACTAATTGAACTAATTGCTGCTCTAGAAGGGTGGAAGTTTGAAACTGTTTTATGACTTCCAAAAGCTGTGTGTGTGTGTATTATTGACACATATGTGTTAGATTTTGGTTTAGTTTCTTTAATTGGGGTAATATTGGAACCAGAAGTCAGACAACTAGATGTGTGTGATGTCATTCTGTAATCCAGGAGTAAAATTATGTTTTATTACTAGATGAGACAGAAGTCTTTGTGCAGTCTGTTTTTGAAACCTGACATAGAAGGATCACTCATCTTCTTCATCGTGCCTTGATTTAATAAGTAACCAGGGAATAGTAATTCTTTAGATCAGCCAGGAAAATATAGTGAGATTAGTAAGTATTATTTTTCTGTGTCTGTGTGAATCTATTCATCTGTGTTATTTTAATATTTCCTGTGAAATTCTCTTGGTGTTTATTGTAAATAGACATTTATTAATTTCTTTTATTATTTATTATTAAATACATTTAATTTTTTCATTGTGGCTGGTCTTTTAGAGAATATTTTAAACTTTGAGAGTACTTATATTTATTTGACACTGCGGCTACTACTGAAAGTCTTGCTATTTGGTCAGTATTACCATTTGGATTAATATTAATTTCACTCAGTACAATTTGGTACCCTTGTAAGAGCCTTAGAGTAGCTGGCTCTGGAGTGCCTGGTGGCAGTAACTACCTTATAGGCTGGGCAAAGGGTATTGGAGTGAATAAATCTGTGCCAGCGTTTCCCAGGTGTGTGTGTGTGTGTGTGTGTGTGTGTGTGTGTGTGTGTGTGTGTGTGTGTGTGTGTTCAAATCAAATCTCAATACTTGGAGCAGGGACAAAGAACACTGGTTTTACAGAAGGGGTGCAGCTGTGCCAGTGGGGAGTCTTACTGGGGGCCAAGAGAGAGAGGGAAACCCAGACCATGGACTGAGTGTGTTCCCTGTGTGCTCTTATGAGAAATCGTGTTTGGTGCAGAGAGCTGCATCAGAAAATACTCTGTGTATCAATCTTTGTTCCAAGTGAATGTCACTCACTAGTGTCAGTGGTGAGGATTCAGACTCCTTGATTATTGGCCCAGAGAGGGGATGCCACACCTATCAATAATTTTCCCATCCTTATTAGAAAGAGTAGGACTGTAATTAACTAAGTGCTTGGCAGCAGAGGACTCTACTTAGGCTATAGCTGCTGGGTCAGGTTTGGGAATAGTATATCAAAATTTAAAAGACTGTGGAACTTTATACATTCTATCTACCTTTAAGAGACAGGAAAATTCAGGAAAATTGCAGGCAGTAAGACACATATCCTCTAAAGCAGACAGGACAGGAGGATTTGGTGTAGGTTCTGGAAAATTCTTCAGTAAAAACTCATAGTATTTTATGAAGGGCTAAGAAACCTCAGTATTCTCCCACCGAAAACACTGGGACATTCTAGCTAAAGGCTCAGAGAAAAAGAACCCCCAAAGGGAGAATCAGAAAGAGAGCTCTCCTCTGAGTCTGAATCAGAAATCTGAGGGCAAAACCCTGAATCTGTCCCTGCATTTTTCTGTTCAGATTGAGAATCCTGAATCTCTTCAGGAAAGGCTGCATCCCTCTTTCTTTTATTGGAAAATACTCTACAAGAAGGGTCAATAGCCTGAATCAAACCCTGTGCCAGTTCCAATAAACTAATCCTATCCAAAGAAATTTGAGGAGGGGTATATACATGATTGGTTTTCTGTTTCTTTTTGACAAGAAAATGGTGCCATCTGTGCTACTAATGGCAGAAGCTGCTTCCCCAAGGATGGGCACAGCAGTCTGACACAACAGGGAATCCATCCCTGTTCCCTTTCCCAGGACTAACAACAGTGGTTCTCCCATTCCCACTGAGGGGACCCCAACAGCCGCAGAAGACATGTCTGACCCCAGTCCGTATTGGCTTTAGATGTTACATCAGACGGATCTGGGGTACAAAATAAATGGTCTGAGGTACAACAAATGGCCACAGCAGAGTCACCCACCTGCAGCTGAGGCAAATTGCTAGCTTGCAGTGGTAGCAAAGGCTATTTGCTTAACTTTTTTATTTTGTGAATTACTGATGGACAGACTGTGGAATGACAATCTGTTCCATGATAAAGCTGAAAATGGTGCCTCTATCCTGGGGAAAACCAAGCAACAATCCCAGTAAAACTAACGGCCCATAAAATTAACTTTTTTGACAGAAAAAACACAGTAAAAAGCACTTTCAAACACTACAGCAGGCCCACAACCTTAAAATAAATATAACTTCTCCACACATAAAAGTTTATCAGTTAAATACTACTTTGAAACTGACAGAAATTAGTGCTCTGTTTAAAAGTACTTTACAGTCTTAAGACACAGCATTCCTAGCTTTAAAACAACTTTCCTGAAGACGAAGGTAAAACATCAGTAAAAAAAATAAATAAATAAGAAAATATTCTCCCAAAGGGAGCTTATCTGCCCAGCAACTGAAAGTACAAGCTGACTCTCATCAGTCCTTTAAATGCTCAGAGGAGCATACTCTTCACTGGCAGTAAAGCTCTGAAGGGCTTTAGACCCAAACTTATCTTTTAGTCAGCACATCTCAAGTTGCTTGACAGTTTGGGCACTTGGAAGGTGCCATGAAGCTTTGGAAGCTGGACGGCTGTTATATCCTCGGCAGGCTATAACCCATATAGCTAAGGCTATTGCAGCAGTGATCTATATGAAGAAAATCATCAAAGCACAATAAACAAAAAATATTGCCAAAAAAGTAAGGAAAAGACATAAATGTGACATTTAATCAAATAATGCAGTAAAGCTCCATAACAAAACTGAAAAATCAAAGCTTCTGTTTAAAAAAAGAAAGAAAGAAAGAAATTCATAAATACATAAATAAATTGAACAAATGCAACATGTAGAAATGATCCCTGGCCCATTGTGTAGAAACCATAAACAGAGCAAGTTCATCCATGTCAGTGCTCAGGGATAGCAAAAGCACAATGAGAATATGAACATACTCCTCACACAGGTTCTCCCCATTCTGTAGAAAAGCTAGCCGTCCCCATGCGATGTAATACAACTTTGGACAATTTCAAATAATTGTAGACATTTGTTTGAGACTGCAACATGATACTGAAGCTGTGTGTTAAGGTTTTGTCCCAGAATTTTAACTATGAACTGTTGGAAGATGCATGGGTGTTGAAATTGTCTCTCAAAACACCTGGGCTCCCAGTTTTGAATTCCATCCTGCCCTATTTGCTCTCCTGCAAATGAAATGTCACATTATCTTGCCTAAGTGGGAAACAAGAGCATCTGGCAAAGCCAATGGCTGTTTTTCTGTTATGTTTTGCCAGTTAGATCCACTGGTATTCTGTTTCTCTAAAGCATTATCTAAATTTGCTTGCATTTGAAAGGATCCTGTTCACTGAAATGATTCAAACAAAAATCTCAATGCAGATATAAGTGTTACCTCAATTGCTTGATGGTAATCAATTTGTCTTACAGCATCTTTGGCTTCAAGAAAGGTAAGTTTTCAGAAACTATTACAGATAAGAATACATATCCATTCAGTGTAGCATATGGGTAACTAAGGCTGGTTTAAGAGGTAAGCATTTTAATATAGGAAATATTTACGCAATGAACTTGATGATAATGTAGGGAGAAAGTACTTCTGCTACTGAACAATCATGCACTCTGCACATTGGTAAGATAGACTTTACCTCCTGTGGGTGGTCCCCGCACTATGCCTCAGTGTTCATTTCTAAATTGACGAAGGAATCGTTTCTTCATTCTTGCGTTTCAGATACTTCTGAACTTTTTTGCTGTGGTTTCTGAAAGAATAACAAATGTGTGCGTCACTGCAAAAGGACACCTGACATTTCATTTTTACAAAACTACAGCTACATGTTCCTCCAGCTGGGTTTGCCAGTTTTGTTGTAAAAGAAAGGCTGGTTCTGTTCCCTAGATCTCCATTATTATTAATTTCCATTCTTGTTGATCAGAGCCATAATTCGCTTCCACTGTGACTTGCTTAATTACAACTCTTTGAGGAAATAACTTTCTGAGCATAATTGGTTAAAAATTTAACTTGATGAAAAAATCAAATGTATGCATTTTTCGGGGGAGGGGGTGGCAAGCCCCCTGTACCCCCTGGTCATGGAGTAAATCTTTGTTTTACTTGTCCTCAGGATGTTGACAAATGATCATTTTGTAGGGGAACTAGGTAGAATTATGATTCCATGTACCTTGTAGCAAGCTGCCTATGAAGAATATTTTATAACCAGAAAACCAGGTTAACTATACAAGATAAAAAAGCACACAGATAGACATGTTTGGGTAGTCTACTTTATCACAATGACAAGGAAAAGTTTCAGAAGCAAAACCAGACCCAAGCGCTAAGTGTATGACTGTATAATTATTAGAATAATCACACACAGTTTATTTTATACTGTTTCTTCATTTGCTGTTATTTACCCAGGAACTCTAGTTTAAATAAATATTTGAAGTTTCCATCAGCTAGTGCATGGCAAGGTATAAAAGTATATCATCTAAGTCAGTCCTAGAGAATATGTGACATGTAAGTACCTATGAGTCCATATATTTCATGGCAGCCTTTCATTGCAGTATATTTTACAGCCTGAAAATGAGCTAACTAGATGGATTAAAACGTATAAGCACGATTGGATTGTCTATAATTTAACAGAAACAGAAAAGAAATCTAAGAAGAAAAACTTCTCCAGCTGTGATCCCAGTTTTCATAATTACTTAGGGCAGTGTTTTCATGAGGTCTAAAAATGTTCCTCCAAAGACATGCATCTGGAGCATTTCTCCCCGGGCCTCCACTGAAAACAGGCTCTGTGGAACCTAGTCGGACTTTCCCAGTCAACAAATGTTAAATAAAATAAATAAATAAAATAATAATAAATGTTAGAAAAACAGTCTATCATTTCTTCAGTTTCACTTACTATTCTTATTTCTTTTTCCCCTTTATCCTACCCGTGCATATCTGTATTCATAAACTGGGATGATCTGGTTTAAAATAAATAGGTGATAGTACAGGAACCTCTGTAAAACCATGTGATATTGTCATGGGGGGGGGTTAAATTCCTCATTACTTTATAAATGCAGCCCACATGGTTAGAGGAAGTCTGATCCTAAGATGATGGACTCAGATTTCAGCTTTACTCTACACGTATAACATTTTGCTGCAGTGTATGTAATTTTTAATTGCGTTGTCTTTTTTCCTGGTAAATGTGTGTGAAGAATGTATTGTAATAGGCACTTAAATTGTATCAAAGGTTTTATTACCATATTGTTGAAGATCTGCATTCTACAAATGTTACAATGAAGTAGTATTGTACCCAATGATACATTGTTTCAAAATGAAATAAGGGCGTCTTACATAAGGTAGTGAAGATATAACTGACAGTGAGAGCTGTCATTTAATGAAATGTCCTACAAATGTTAATGTCCCTGACACCAGTTCCAGAAAACAATGATGCTCCAGCTATGTTTTCTTTTATTCTGCTGTGAGATTAGTTTGCTTGGTTACTAGATTTACCTTTGCAAGCTGTTTCTCTGGGTATTGTTTTATCTTTTGTAAAGTGTTTCTCTTTTTTTCCATGGTTGTGGGACCACAGATTAGTATGCTTATCTAAAGGAGGTATGATGAGAACTCCACGAGGAGGTGCAGGGGCTTGCTTCCTAAAAAAAAAAAAAAATGTTTTTCACATGTCCAGTTATTAGTTTTTGACTGTTTTATTTTGACAAGTTTTAATTTGGCAAGTTGCATGGTTGTGTGGCAACTATGAATTGTTGAATAACCACAAAAAAAAAAAGAATCTTGTGTATTATATTTGCAGACGTCTGTAAATCTTTATGTAAGAGAACAGCCCAGAACATTTTTTCCTGTTTGCAAACATTTTTGAAAAGGAAATCAAAAAGAACATTGTGCAAAAACCTAATGAATTATCTTGCAGATTAAAAACATGTGAAAGATTTGGTAATTCAGAGAATGTTTACTCCAGGATTGTTACATACATTATCCATGCTTGTGTTATGTTCACATAATAATGTTAAATGAGCCCAGATGATCCTAAATTCAGTATAAAGGTTAAAATCTGTCGCAGACCTCACTGAAGCATCACTGTTGCCATTTAAAAATCTCAAGTAGCTCCCAATATCAGTCTTTTCTTCTGGCCACACTTTTGCAAATTGATCCATTTTTCATTGTTCCTACATATCTTTGGTCCCTAAACTTTCTCTGGCCTTTTCACATTATAATGTCAGGTCCCAGCAAGAAAAAGCTCTGCTGCTCACCAGGCGTACCCGCCCAGTGAAATGCAATAAAAGAACCTTCTCTAACTTTGGGCCCCAGTCTGCTAACTGGAATTGTCTTTTATCAGCCCTCTGAAAAGAGAATATTATGAACATTTTAGGGAGATGCACCAGCCCCCCCCCCACCAACTTGTTACCCTATCTGCACGTTCCAGGAACCATGGCTAAGTGCATCTCTTTCCATTTAATACAGCATCCTGTTTCTGTTTAATCGTTAATCTTAACAACACAATAGTAACTGAATTTGGCTGTTCCCTTTGCTTGATGCTTCCCTCAGCTGTACAGATATCTCCATTTAATACGTTCTCCATTCTCAAGTGTTATCCTGCTTGTTTCTGGAGACCCAGGGGTAGTGGCTAAACCATTATTCCACTAACATACTAGGTACTCACTCTATTTCATTTTTTGCTTCTTTTCAAAACATTCATTATTTCTTTATATTTATTATATTTATAATTTGTTATAGTGGCGAAATTGTTTATTATAAATGCACTGGAATTATTTTGATTGTTGCTCAACAACTCAACTTGTAATATATGATGATATATATATTGAAATATTTATTATATTTGCTTCATATGTTTTTATACTGTATGACAATCATGTTTTTGTAGCATGTTTTACACCCAGGTCATGACTGAAAATGGTCGGTTACCTGGTTAACAAACCGATAAATAAATAAATATGTAATGTTTGCATATTCTTCAGTGTCTTCTCACTGCAATCACCTGATGGAGCCATTTATGATTGCTGGCTCAGGTCATGGAACCACCAACCTCCCTGGTTATTAAAACCAATAAATAAAACTGGAAATTATATTCAGGTGATAGGGTATTGTCCTTTTTTACTTTTAATACTGATCTTTAATATTATAACAAATGCATTTTTTACTTTTATTATATGGTCATTGATGAAACTGCAGGAGATTTTTTTTTCACTTTCTTGTGATTACCAGTCTCTGGTTACATATTAAAATGATGAGCCATACCATTACTTACAAAAAAAAAAAAAAAAAAAAACTACGTACTTGTGCATCTTTCTGTGTATGACTATAGACCTAAGTAGGAGGAAATGCAATCAATTTAATGTACAGTGAATCACATCCTGTGGCATTAAGCAGCCGCCCACACCAGTTGCTGCCATGGACTGTGGTGTGCTATGTATGTATGAGCTACAACATCCTGTCATCTCTTCAGTACTGACTGGCCTAGTGCCTAACTACCAACAGATCTTCCTTTAGAGAAAAAAAAACATGCAGGCGACACCCATTTTTAAGTTGTGAAACTGAAGCCTTAACTCCTGAAATGCACACATTAGATGAAAGTTAGTGTGAAATATTACATCAAAACCCTTCTGAATACATTTGCAGTTGGTTACTGGCTGCTTTGATTACAAGCATGTTTGTTTCTTGACTTATTTCAGACAAGTACTGTTTTTAATCTTTAAGGCTTAAGTTTGAGTTGAAATATGATTGTGAAATTTTGTGGATTGTTTAGCCAAATCTATTTTGCTATGTTTGCAGCTGTTACTTGTACCTCTGCAGTAATGTGTTAGTAGTATTCCTTAAGTTGTTTGGGAGGCAGTATTTTACAGGAAGCAATCCAAACAGTCCAATATGAAAAAACAAGATACAATCAAAATCAGTTATAATTTAAACTTTCCTATCCTAAATTTAACCGAGCTTCACCAGAACGTGTTAGAGGTGTTCCTGCATGCACAGCTGTCAACTTCTTCCCTCCAGAATCAGGGACAAATCTAGAGATAGTCAGGGACACATTTTAAAATATTAGTCCTGTTTGCTTATGAAGTTGACAGAATATGAGAATGTGAAGTAACATGCATTTTCTGAAGTGAAAAGATCTTTAACTCAGATTATTGGCATTATTTAGTAAGTGTAGTCATTATTTTTCTCCCCATATTGCCAGTCTTTGGATGGATTAAGAGGGGCAAACCAAAATTTTGAGTCAAAATCAGGGACAGTTGAGCGGTATGCATGTGGGATACTAATACTGTGAAGTCTTTCTTTTTAACTGAATAAAGTCCAATACAAAGGCAAGTCCTAGGCTAGCTACCTTTGTGGGCCATTCTAAGTCTAGCCAAGTTCCCCTTCCAATGTGAGGATCAAACACTTCACTTTGTGTCTGTGAGGTAAATACCTTAACCATCATGCCATTCATTCTAGAGCTGATAAAAAACACCTGGGGTGTTTAAATACCTTGGTCTTTATCAAGAGCTATGCAAATATAAATTCAGGTTTGCTGGATGCAAAAAAGATGATTTGCAGTTCACTGTTTCTAACTTGTGTTCCTTACTGGCTCCACAGTAAAGTGATATCCAAGATATTCCTAGTTGTTTCACAGGGCAGATCCTATAGTTAAACAAGTATCATTCCTATACCCTTACTAGCAGCGTCCTTGCGTAAAAAACATCCCTGGAGGATCCAATATTCTTCAGTAGTTTGTGTTAATACAGTGGAAGAAGTCATTACAGGCATGCAGCGGGGAAAGACACATGAAGAATCCAGTTTTAATAATCTGCTATTAAACTTAGTTGTCATGCATGTTTCTTGTAGTCTTTGCTAGATAGTTGCTATTTGTTTGAAGAAGAGGGCTGCAGAATACAGTATCAAAGAAGGCCAGCAGAATACAGAATCAAAGAAGGCCACTACAGGTAAAGAAACAGCTTCCCAGAAGGCTTTTAGTGCCTGTTAAAATGTATCTATTACTTATTGTGGTATATCCTTATTTGATGTGGTCAGCATCATTCATTACATAGTCTGTTTTATGTTACTCATGTTTAATCTGCCTGGTTCAGTATAAACTCTGGATGCCTTAGCTAATCACAGATTGCCATTTTATCTGCCCTTTCTTCTAGTTTCAGTGCATACATTCTGCGGAGTAGTGCTGGATAGCTCTCTTGGCATCAGGCATGATCTCTGGGTCCTAGTGAGAGTATAAACAAATTTAAAAGTGGATGGGTACTGTTATGGCATGGATGCAATAGCCACCCTTTGCTCCTATGCCAGGTTCATAGATTAGTACTAAGTTAACTGCCCTTGGGAGCCATTTTAAGCCTAGCCAATTATCCCTTATGAGACTCAAACCCTACACCTTTTGTTTGTAAGGCAAACACCTTAACCATTAGGCCACTTTCCCAACCCTTTGTAATATAATATATTCTTATATGGCATGTCTACCTGCAGTGTCACCATTCACCCATTAGAAAGCACACATTTAAAACCAAAGAAGCAATATGCTTTAACAATGTTCCTACTCCTTGACCTGTGAGTGGGAAACAAACATCTGCTCACATTTGTAATCTGGGGTAATAATAAAACTCATAAAGAAAACAATATATTTTTACACTACAGGTATGACCAGATTTGAGCCAGGGACCTCTGTGGAAATGCTGGCACCAGTTAACTTGACCTCACATTTCACTGTTTGCTGATGCCGTACAATTCTTTGAAACAACCTTTCTATATCAATGGCCCATCATGCACATATAGCGACACAAGACAGACAAGGAATCATCCTCAGATTACTTATTTATTTAGTTATATTTTGTTGGCCAGGTTAGTCTCTCTATGCTAGTGGCCTGTTTTCAGCGGTGAAATTTGGCCAGAGCACTGGGAGACTTACTCTACTTGCTGTTGCTTACTAATTATAGGTAAGTGACTTGACCACAGGAAGCAGACAACAGGGACAAAGAATGGAGAGGCAACTGTTAGCTACAGTAACTGACCTTGAGATGGGAGGGCTCAAAACTCAGCAGTTGTAGTTGGATTGGAAGTGGTACCTTATAGGCTGAAATCAATGAAAAATAGAAACTAATAAAGACTTTTCAGATGGAAATAAAGACCTTTACATGGATAACTCTGGTTTAAAAAGTGATTCTCTTTGTTGATGTAGTTTCACAAGAGAGTGGCATGCTTTAATAAGAACAGGAATGATTATCTAGGGGTCAAAGGTTACCCCTGTGCTTTGGAGATTCTGTACAAAAGGCAATGAAGCAACCCAGGGAAACTTGATTAACTGCCTCTTTTGAGTTGGACAGATATTGTTTTTTTGTTGCAGTTTCATTATTTAAAGCCAGGGCCTTCATAGATGGGTATATTTTTTGAAAAATGTCATAACACCTTTGGGAATTTCTGTTCTTGAACTAAGAGCTTTAGTGCATTTTTTCACAGAGGCAAATTACGATTTATGTCTGGAAATCGAGCAGCTTAAACAACAGAATGAATCTTGGTCACATTTTTCCATTTATGGCTTATGTATTATCAAAAAAATGTAAAATTCAAATATGGACAAGGTACATGTTTCTAAATGAACTCGATGCTACTTAAGAATGGAAAAGACATTATGATACAGTTCATCGTATCTGCAAGATTAAAGGCCAGCTAAGAGTATTGACTGGAAACTGGGTGGGTTTTATTGATCGGTGTAGTTAATAACTCATTAAAGCATATTACTAATCATATATATATATATATTAAAATAGTAGATGTCTGTTGAGATATGCTGGCTAACCAAATAAATGTTTTCTTTGTGATGAGATAGGACATTTTAAATGAATTTGTAAAAAATGGTGTTTGAAGATTGCAGGCAAATAGGACACAGTCTTAATCTTTCAGCTTTTCCCTGTTAAGGGTCTCTGCAGTGGAACTCTGGTCCGCTCATGATTGGCAGTGGATTTCTATGATGCTGAGTTGCCAGGCCGATGCCCAACCTTCAACAAAGGCACTCCCATTCACTTGCACCTACCTGCATGTCTTTAGCATCACTTGACCATGGGGAGGACATGCAGACTCCACACAGAAGGTGCTCCAGCCGAGAATCGAACAGGAGAACTTCTTGGTGTGAGGTAACAACACTAACCGCTGCACCACCGCAGACACAGTAAAGATAATTATTTTTAAACAGTGGTGTACTGAACCAGCTCATTTTTGGGTGGACTCTCCAAAAAGTAATAACATGTATTGGAAACAAAAATGAAGTTGAAATTCTGGATCTGGAACAGAAGGAATTTTCTAATGAAGATTCTACTTAACTTATGATGCAGTGCTGTCCTGCTGAGAATTCCTTATTAGTCAATAATGCATTTTCTGTATTACAAAGTGGTGTGGGTGAAGGTGAAACAGAAAGTTCTGCAGATGATAATATGTTTGAAGTATAGGAAAAATGAAAGTACTTCCTTATTATAACGGCTCTGGTGATACAGTTACTTTATAAATGCATATTAGTTCATGTTCTCTTATTCTGTCAATGTTTCAAGTTAATAGTGATAATATTTTATAAGTCCCTGATTATTTCTGGATTTTTCCCTGATTAAGTTGAGATTTTTCCTAATTGGTTGAGATGCATATAGATCTGCAGATTAGTTTTATTTGACTTTTGAAATAATTAATTTGCTAAATGTTAAACAAGGGAAAAGCTGATTGTTGTGAAAAAGTTTTATTTAATTGCTTTCAACAAACATCTTCACAATCACGACAATATTAAGTAAGAATACCTTAAATCGTGAGATTAGGTAAGAATACCATGTCTTAAATGTGACGTTTACTGTAGTTATACAAGTACGTACACGATGATGATACAGTTAACACCATGGTTGTAGAAGTGTACAGAAAGAGCAAACATCATGAAAGGGATAATGTGGCCTCACACCCTAATTGCAATATTTTGGTTGTACTGAGTAACAAACTGAAGTTGCAGTTTAAAATGAGTTACTGTAGTCAGCAACTGAAAATAGTGAATACAATTCTGCAAAAGAAAACTGACCCAATTTGGCGATTAATCACCCGGTTTACTCTTCACATAACTATATCACAGTTATAATAAGGAAGTACCAAACTGAAATACATACATGTTTATACTTAGAAATATCAGAGGCCCAAAATATATTAGGGGGAAGAAATAACAGCATGGATTTGTACTTCCTTTTTTATTAATGATTTCATTTCATGCTTATTATCCTAAAAGAAATGGGAAAGGAGACATTTCAAGGATATTGATAAGACTGTATATAATATGTTAAACTCAAGAGATCCATTAAGATATACTTATAAAAGGATTATTGCACACTAGAACTGATTATATTCTTTCCAGTAGCCATTTATTTGAAACACCATTTAATGAGTTTTCAGGTCATAAATTCCTAAAGACTGAGATACATATCAGGCCTCATAATGCTCAGATCAGAACAGGCATATTTAAAATACAGGATGGTTTGTATTTTAAATACAATGTTAATAAATATATGCTTTCATTATTGAAATATCTTGTAGGACTTCAGCTTGCCTATCACTCCTGGCTGGAGTAGTGGATACACCTAAAAATGAAAATTATATATGAATATTGGTGATAGATTCATGAGGGGAAAGCAGTTGAAGTACAAAAGACAACTGACATTATTAAATGATTATAATAACTCTGTTAGAGACAATAGAAATATGATCCCCGGGATTCAGCAAGCCAAATTTACCTTGCAGGAACAGTGTAGGAGCTCCTGCATGGAAAATGTCCACCAAGCGATTCAGGATAGTACTGTTTTCATGTGCACGAGCAGTCCTACACCGTTCTAGCAAGGAAAACCAGCAAATATGCAAATCACCTCATTTGCTAGTGAAAACCATGCAAATGAGGTGATTTTGCGATCCACCAGCCTGCCAGGTCTCCATGCTAGAATAGTGTCAGTGCAGAAATGTATTCAGAAAATAACTGAGTACATTTCTGCAACTGACAAAATGGAGAAAAGACAGCTCATAGAAAAGCATGTATTATGTACATCAGACATGCCAATGGCCAAATATAAGGCCATTGGCATTAAAAAATTATTAATTATTATGAAAATTAAACTTTTTTTTTTGGCCGATCTTGACCGTTTAAGCTCAGGGCAGTGGCACGCAAATGGGATTGTGCCGCAAATAAGAAAAAAAATGAGAAAAGTAAATTTTAAGTTAATTCTGCATTTTACCATTATAGTCAATGGCATGCAGAATGTCAACAATACCAGGGAGCACCGGTTGTCAAGGGGAAAGGGTCTGTGTTAGTGCAGTAACTAACGACTTACATACTGGGGTATGCAAATGAGGGGAGTTGTACTGAATCACATATTTCTTCAAAGTGTCAGCTTATACCTAACCATGTAGGTGCAGCAATACAACAGTGCAAGTGTAAGAGCTGAATGACCTCATAAGGGGTGTGTCATGCTTGCTGTAAGCTCATTGGAGCTCTGTGGCTCATGTTTGCCCTTAGCTAAGCACAGCTAAGGAAGCGGGTGTGTCAGATGTGCCTGAACAGTGTATACATAGCCTAAATGGGTGTGCGTGCCATGCACCGGGATTTAAACCAAAAAAAAGAGGAAATGGCAGCACTGTTTACATTTCAGCACTGGGTATGCTTATCGTGCCTCGGGGTTTAACTAGGGAGGAACTGGGAAGGGGAAACAGCAGTAGGAATGCAATCAAGGAGAACTAGCATAGCTGGCAGGTGGAATGTATCAGAATCAGCCAAATACACATGCAGCAGCCCAGCACACTACTATAAACTATGCAAACACCTTTCAGACTGTTTTTTGGGGAAACAGCAGTAGGAACAGGGCACAGGAAAATAATTTTCTTGGGTGGCGAAAGCCAGGATACCTTTTTGGCTAGACTTATATAGGCCCTAGGGCCAATAGCTTAGTACCTACCTATGAATGCAATCAAGGAGAACTAGCATAGCTGGCAGGTGGAATGTATCAGAATCAGCCAATTACACATGCAGCAGCCCAGCACACCACTATAAACTATGCAAAAACCCTACAGACTGTTTTTTCCCACAAACTCTACACCACTGGTGTACACAGACAGGGGATTTTTAACTGGAAAAACTAAATAAAAATGTTAGAGGCTGCTGCTGCTTTACTCCATCAATATGTGCTAGAGACTGAGGGTGGTGAGTAGGTGAATGCTGACAACAGACCCACAGTGAGGAGGAGGAGAAGATTGTACAATCCCAGGGTAACCTACCAGGGCCTACATGAGCTGGAGATAGTAGAGTGCTATAGGGTGGACAGGGACATTCTACAGCAAATCGTTGAGCTGTGCCGGCCACACCTCACACACAGAACTAATAGAGGGGAACCCATCCCAGTGGATACCAAGGTATGCGCAGACTTGAGAATACCTTCCAAAGACCAACTGGGGATATCATGGGGGTCTCACAGGCATCAGCATCCAGGGCACTCCACCAGTTCCTGGATGCCATGACACCACATGCCAATGAGCACATATATTTCCCCACCGCCCATGAGGCGTTGACCAGACGTATGTGTCTCTTCCACCATATAGCAGAATACCCTGAGGTAGTTGATGCTACAGACTGCACACACATTCACATCAAAGCACCACCCAGCAAGCGGGGTAGGGTTTACATAAACCGCAAGGACTTCCCCTCCATCAACTGCCAGGTCGTGTGCGATGCCCAGAACATTATCATGAATGTGTGTGCTGGCAGCCCTGGAAGCTATCACAACTCCCACATCTGGCATTGCTCACAGCTGTATCAGGCGTTTGCCAGGAGGGACATCACATATGGCCATCTAGTGGGGGATGCTGGCTATGCCCTGGAGCTGTGGCTGATGACACCCATCAGAAATGCACACACACCCGAACAAGAACACCATAATGAGGCACACGTACAAACCAGGATCATTGTAGGATGTTCAAGTCACGGTTCCACTGCCTTGACATATCCAGTGGAGCCTTGCAGTACTCTCCAGCTACATGTACACAAATGTTCATAGTATGTGCCATGCTGCACAATATGATCCTACAGAAACAGCTGCAGCAGGAACAGCACGGGGCAGGGCCACACAGCCCCCCACCATTGTCAAGGCCAGCACAGGCACAGAGGGACTTTGAGTGTCACTGTGCAGTGACAGAGACCTGGTTCAAGGCTCCAGACAGCACCCCTGCATTACCAGGCTATAATTCATACCACACCTTTTGGCCACCTAACGTGGACCGAAACACTAAAGGCAGAGGCATGTGCATATTCATTAAGGATATCCATACATCCAGGCTAGTTGCTCAGCATAATGCATCTGAGATTATCCAAGTGCAACTAACTCTGGGCAAGACTACAATCCAAATTGTAGCTTGCTACAGATCCCCCACCATGCCCTTGAATTCCCACTCCTCATTTCTTGATACACTGGAAAATATTAGGGAACAACCCAACACCCTAATAATGGGTGATTTCAACTACCCCACCATTAACTGGGAAAGCTACTCTTGTACCAATTCTTTTGCTCAACATTTTCTGGAATTTATAAATTCCAATGCCTTGGATCAACTTATCCACACCCCCACCAGGGGCAGCAATATCCTAGACCTGGTCACTGCCAACATGGACAACCAGTGTTCCACACCAGAGGTCAATTTCTTGCTGGTCAGATCCGACCACAAGCTAGTCACTCAAGACATCCACATCCCGCCCCCACCTCCCATTAGGGAAACCACCGTAAAAAATTTCTCCAAAGCCAACTTCACACTTCTCAAGACAGAAGTGGCAAACTTCATGACACCCGTGCAGACGGACAATAGAAGTATGACTGTTGACTCCTACACAAATGCACTTTATAAGTACTTACATGAATGCATGGATAATGCTATCCCTAATAGAACCAAGATGCGATCCTCCAAAAAAATAAAGCCAATTTAGTGATCTCCTGCCATAAACAAACTCTACAACAGAAGAAAGAAACTGTTGCAAAAAAGAGTAAAATCCCATGATTGGAGGAACTCTCTGGTCAGCCTCAGTAAGAAGCTGAGATCCCTCATAAAATCCTCCAAAGCTAGTTACGAAAACAAAATCACTACTGATTCTAAATACAACCACAAAGCATTCTATAACTATGTCAAGAATCTCAATGGCAATACTCAGATCTGCTCCGAGTTACAGCACAATGTCACTTAATATACAGAACCAACTGATATTGCCAACATCCTGCCAGATAGGTTCAGTGCTAACTTTACCCCCCCCCAAAGGGCCCATCTCTATACTGGAAGAATGCAGAGTTCCTGTAATCATGGGTGCACAGGTAAAAACCACACTCTCCAAAGCCAAGAACACAGCTTCCATGAGACCTGACAACATCCCAGGCTGCTTTCTGCATGAACTACAGAACAAATTGGCACCCCACCTAAGTACCATGTTCAATCATAGCCTCACCTCAGGCTTTGTGCCCACTGAATGGTGCACAGTGACGGTTATCCCACTCCACAAAGGGGGAGCCACTATGGACCGCGGGAACTACCACCCCATTAGCCTGATGAGCCTGGTCTGCAAGGCTATGGAATGTATCATCATGGAACTTATAAACAAAGACATTGATAATCTCCAAACTCTGGACCCCATCCTGTTCGGGTTTGTAAAAGGCAGATCATGTCTCCTTAACCTGATAGACTTCTTTGAAGCAGTCAGCAAAGCATTAGACGAGGGTAAGGTGGTTCACACAGCCTATCTTGATCTCACCAAGGCTTTCGGCACCATCCCCCACTTTGTTATTATAGATAAACTCACGAAACTAGGTATAAATCCCTATGTCACAAGATGGGTTGCCAACTGGCTCACTGACAGAACCCATACTGTGAAAGTAGCAGACTCCAAATCCGACTTCAGACCAGTGACGAGTGGAGTGCAACAGGGTTCAGTCCTGGGTCCTCTCCTGTTTGGTATCTACTTCTCTGAAGTACAGACTAACACAGAAGGTCTTTGGTTAATGAAGTTTGCAGATGACTGCAAACTAGGAGCCATAACTGAAACTCCTAATGATGTGGATATCCTACAAAAGGGTCTCACTGAGACAGATGACTGGTGTCAAAGCCATGGCCTCAAGCTCAGTGCCAAAAACGTGCATTGTCATCCCCTTTGGTAAAAACTCTGTACCCATGAACTACCACATAGGCGGTAGTCTACGTAACACCGAAAGTATGATAAGAGACCTTGGGACACAGGTAGACAGTAGTCTCTCCTTTGATAATTACATCACCACAGTAGTCAAGAAATCCTTTTACGTGGCACACCTCATCACAAAAGGTTTCTCATCCAGGAGAAAAGAGATCATTTTTCCTCTCTACTCATCACTCATTAGACCCATTATAGAGTACAATGCCCCTTTTGGTATGTTCGTCACAAGACATCTACAACAACTGGAAAGGCTGCAGAAATACCTCACAAAGAGGATTACCAGCCTCAAACAGATGCCCTACGCAGACTGTCTCAAAAAACTCCAGCTTTACTCCATTGCATATCGCCTACTCAGAGGCGATCTCTGCCTAACATACAAAGCTATGTCAAACCCAGAGCTGTTGGACATACTCCACTTAAAGAAATCACAATCCCTCCAAGCTACATGCTCCAGGGACCTAAACCTTGTCACCACAATAAACAGAACATGCTGCAGGGACAGATTCCTGTCCCAGAGACTTCCCATACCCTGGAACAAACTACCTACCTATATCAAACAAAGCTCCTCATTAGCACTCTTCAAGAAAAATCTTGATGATTGGATAGGAAATTCACCCCGGGGATCACTTCTGTGGCTCTACTCAATAGGGGCACAGGAAAATTATTTTCTTGGGGTGGCAAAAGCCAGGGTACCTTTTTGGCTAGGCTTATATAGGCCCTAGGGACAATAGCCTAGTACCTACCTATGAACCTGTGAACCTATGAACATCCTGAGCTTGCCCCTGTAGGCAGAATGAGGCATGCCCAGTATGCTCATGCCTTGGCAAAGAGGCAACGCATAGCACACACACACACACACACACACACACACACACACACACACACACACACACACACACACACTGACACTGTAGGGACCCAGGAACTGATACCTCTCTCCGACTCACACATGCAGTAAAAGGGATGCCAAACATGACACTACCTGAGCTGTGCCATGTACAGGGAGTGTACTATGTGCATCCAGCATAGCCCTCCAGCACTGTCCGCAATACTGGCCCAGCAACAAGGTAAGTCACCCTTCCTATCAATTACTGAATGGTGTAGTATGTTCTCATACTTGTATGTATGACATGGATGCAAGCATACAAGTGGAATTGGGTGGCTGAATGGGATAGCAGCAGACAGCTATATGGGACAGCAGGAAATTCATAACAAATACTGGTGTCAACATGCTAGGCAGCACTACACAAGGTGACAACCCCCACTGCAGTACATGTGATGGCCCGAAGAACTGTGGGTGGAAACAGGTCACACACATGGATGTCAATGAGGGTCACATACCTACCACCAGCCTCACCCAGCAGGACAGGTGTAGATGACCATAAAGAAAGGCCGGGCTAAGGTCCTCAAATGATGGCAATGGTGAGCAGCCCCCCACCAGACCTACACAGACATACTACAACAGGTCTAGCAGTTGCATTTTAGTTCTGAAGGGTAAGAAGTCTGAAACTGAAACTTATGCCATTAAGATCTAACATGTGTACTTTAATGATATGCCTCCTTTCTGCATGATACGTCAAAATACAATATGAAATGGAAGCCAACGGAATAACTGAAATACCAGTACAGTCATTGCAAATGTTTAAAGTCTGCAGTTGTGCACTCCCCCCCACAATCCCACATAGAAAAGCAGTAACATGTAAGTTTGAGGAGTAATATCACTGGAGCACAAATTGCCAGAGCTGTCCCAATCTACATTGTTGCTTGTGAAAAATATGCAGGGGTCAGCGTAGTGAGTTTGTTGTGTGTTTAATATTGCCTAGAAGTGGTCAGCATGTGGGCCTGGATGGTTGTGTCTCAGTGGCCTAGGTACAGTACAGTGGATGACAGGGCCATGTTCCAACAACTGCAGTGCCATCCACACTGTTTCTCAGCTACACCCATATCAGCAGTTGTACATTCTCACTCTCCAGATGTCAATATCTGTCACCGTTAGAAAGCTGGGCATGCCATGAATGGGAGCCCATACATAGAAACAGTACACAGGTGGAAGTAACCTACACAGAGTGCATATAAAATAAGTGTCAACTGCACACAAGTTTGGAATTATACATAGAGGTTAGCATCGCATTAGTTGTCCCTCTAGTATGGAATACTGGTAGTCTGGCCAATCACTGGCAGACCACAAAAGGCACAGTTATAAAGTGATGACAGGCTGCCCATGTCCCACACAGGCCAGCATAAGGGGAATGTCCCAGGTATATTTGTGAGTCAGGTGCAAGTAGCTTCCATCTCATACATGCAACCAGCTCACCCCACCATCAGCCACAGGTTTATCACAGGTCATATCCTTGCTGTAGGGAATGAGTACAGCATGACCCCATCTCTGTACTGGAATACATACATGATGCTGCAACCTGAATAGGTGTCCAATGCAGGTGTGTCCCTAGCTGGAAGCAGCAACCCGACCACATCCAGACCCGTGGATCAGTATGAACAGGAAGGGTTGATAGGAACACCTAACCACTCACCACTGTCACTCCAAGGTAATCCACTGGCATGCAGCCTGG
Organism: Protopterus annectens; assembly: GCF_019279795.1. Classification (NCBI taxonomy): domain Eukaryota; kingdom Metazoa; phylum Chordata; order Ceratodontiformes; family Protopteridae; genus Protopterus; species Protopterus annectens. The sequence continues at coordinate 1,679,641,391 of NC_056729.1, forward strand.
GAACGTATGACTGACAGAATGCACTGGCTTGCTACAGATGGCCTACAGCACTCTCAAATGGCCTACAGTCCTCTGGCAAAGGCCCATGCCTCACCCATAGTGCCAATGTATGGAACGTCAGGGGATCCTAACTAACAACCTAACACAGTAAACAGAAAACAAATGCAAGGCCATGTTGACAAATGCCAGTAGCATGCCTCACCATGTCCTACTGCAAGGACTGTGGACCAGGCCATAAATACTACTGGGATAAAGGCCCAACTATAGGAATACCTCTGAGATATTGCTTATATAATGTTAGGAAGATTAGAGAATAACAGAAGGGGGTGTAGAAGCATGGATGTCATGGAGTGTGTAAAGTCTAAAACTCTAATTTCCACCCACACTACCCCCTGACTGCAAACCCATTAATGAATAGCCACAAAATTGCTTGTAAACCACAATGTGAAGTTAAACTGACCAGATATATGAGTCCTGCCTCTGGATAACCTGGGTGTATCTGTACAGCTGAGAGGTATGGCCCCAGCAGGATATGGTCATTCTGTGAAGTTGAGAAAAGCACAAGGAGGGGAATCCCCAACCAGCACACTAACAAGGTGCTGCACTATTTACACAGAACCAGCAGTCTGTTGTCTGTAGCTACCCCTCCACAATGGCAGGTGTGTGCCAGAATGTGTAGTCTATATGCCTCAGAATTTTGGTCTCAGCAGCATTCATCTCGTATTTCCTGGTAAATAAATGTGAGCAAAGAATGATAACTGTCAGTAGTCGATGACATGACACATCATAGTGTAAACCAGTACATATGTCAGAAAAATATGCTACAACCAACCACGTTACACAAGCAGCACAGACAGCAATAGTTACAGTATTCCCCATATGTTACGCCCATTGTGTCTCCATATTGGCAACCTATCTGCAGATATCCTGCAGAAACAGTTTGCTAGGTGTAGCTGTAGCACACAAAACCCTGAACTGGAGTCCAACCCTCCCTGGAATGGATGCACACACTCAATATAGAAGGTCATACTGGGCATGCTCCTACACTTAGAGAAATGAAGCCCATGTCTCACAACACAGTGAATTACAGATATCGGTTATTCGCAGATGTCTTTGCACACACCAAATTGTACAACATTGATACTTCACACACACACACACACACACACACACATTGGATAGGAATAGGAATACATATCTAAATAAGTATCCTTGTAGTAGTTGTAATCTCAGTCCTGTCAATGTAAAGTTGTGTGTGAGTATGTGTGTGTTTCTAGATGAATGTGGTTGAGGCCATTCACACTCACTAAATTTCCCTTACCTCTCCTTTAGCACTGTTGCTGATGTCACTCACCTTCAAAGATACCTTTAGACAGGTCTCCACCATATAAGCTCTGTGGTGCTTGTGATAACTGTTTAATAGTATAGTGTAGCAAACTAGTTAGGTAGGAGTTCTAATCCTGGTCCTGGCAATTGTGAAAATGTGTGTTTGTGTGAGAGAGTGTGTGTGTCTTAGTAGAGACCTGATTTTGTGGCCATTCACACTCACTATATTTCCCTTACCCCTCCTTTAGCACTGCTGCAGATGTTACTCACCTTAGAGGTATATTTGGACAATATTCTCCCTATAAGTTCTGTAGCACATGTGATAAATGTGGAACAATGTAATAGCAATAACTCTTTAGGTAGGGGTTTGAATCTCATACCTGGTAAGTGTTTGTGGTTGCAGATATATATATATATATATATATATATATATATATATATATATATATATATATATATGTCTGTACCTTAAAGATTTTGGCCCCGTTTACACCAAGTACACTTCTCAGTGCCTGACTTTAGCAGTCCTGCAGATATAATTCACCTTAGAAGTACCTTTTGGCAACCCTAAACCATGTAAGGTCAGTGGTGCATGTAGTAAATGTGTAACCATAATGGTCTGAAGCCATAGTTAGATAGAGGTTTGAACCTCACTACTGGCAAATGTAAATGTGTGTGTAGGGTAAAATATTTTGTGAAATCTCACACCCACTACATCACCCAATGCCAGTATTTACAAGGGCTGGTGATGCACCTCACCTTATAAGAACTGCAGCAGCTGGAAAGGCCACAAAAGTACCTCACAAAGAGGATTACTGGCCTCAAACAGATACCCTACACTAACCGTCTCAAAAAACTCCATCTTTACTCCGTAGCATATTGCCTACTCTGAGGTGATCTTTGCCTAACATATAAAGCTATGTCAAACCCAGAGCTATTGGACATGCTACACCTAAAGAAATCCCAATCCCGTCTGAGCTACATGCTCTAATGACCTAAACCTTGTCACCACAATAAACAGGACATGCTGGAGGGATAGATTCCTGTCCCAGAGACTTCCCATACTCTGGAACAAGCTACCCATCTATGTCAAGCAAAGTTCCGCATTAGCACTCTTCAAGAAAAATCTTGATGAGTGGATGGGAGATAGGAAATACACCCCGGGGATCACTTCTGTGGCTCTGCCCGACAGGGGCACAGGTAAATAACTTTCTTGGGTGGCGTAAGCCAGGGAACCTTGTTGGCTAGGCTTAGTTAGGCCCTTGGGCCAATAGCCTAGTACCTACCTATGAACCTACGAAGAACCTTGGGACAGCAACCATACTATAAGCTCTGTGGTGCATGCAATAAATGTGTAACACTGTAGTAGCAATACATGGCTAGGTAGCGGTTTGAAACTCAGTACTGGCAAGTGTGTGTGTGTGTGTGTGTGTGTGTGTGTGTGTGTGTGTGTGTGTGTGTGTAATAACAGGATCCATTGGGGGGTGGAGTTTGCTAAATTATTATATTGAGGACCTAGTATATGTCCCAATGTCCATATTACAAGGCCAACAGTTGTCAAACACCGTACAGCTTGGTGTAGACAATCTACAGCCCTAAATGTGTAGTGCCATGTGCAATGACTATGTGACAGTATGGATTAGTTAACAATATAGGCAACCCCTCCTAATACTCAGAGACCACTCTCCACCCACGAATCATACACAAACACATTTGGTTAGGCAGCAACCACTATATCAGTAGTTCTCCTACAAATTGCCTCACAGATAGTACCCACAGTGTGATTGCAGTGGACTACATGCCTGTTGACTACAACAGTGCCACTGACATTAAAAAGTACTTTGATGTGTTACATCTCCTGACTGTGTGTTATCCAGCAAGTAAAAGGACATGGCACCCTGTTCCATCCCCTCAGTAGCCCAATCAATGTGTACAGTGGCCCTTTTGCCATGTTCCCCACTGGACGCCTGAAACAACTGTAGAGTCTGCAAATGTACCCCCTCAAAGAAAACTGCTGGTATTCGATCCTTGGTAGTAACTGTGGATTGTGTTTGAAGTACCCCACAAAGGGAATACCGTGCCTTATACACATGCCCTGTATGGACAGACGCCAATAACACTGGTAAATCCCCATATCATGCTGTCTATATAGGTGCAATCACTACCTTAGTTACATAGCCAAGTCTCACTAAACAAGGTCAGGAATGCTACTTCTGAAGACACCAATCTGTCCACACAACATGCCCCAGAGACATCAAGCACACTTCCACACTTCAAAGAACATGCATGTGGGACATGTGCACAACCCAGACACTGTCCATGTTATGGAATATAAATCACATACATGTGAAGCAGTGCACATTTATTTATTTATTTTACATTTGTTAACCAGGATAGTCCAACTGGATACATGTCCATTTTCAGTGGAGGCCCGGAGAGAAAAGTTCCAAAGAAACATTTATGCAAAATATACAAACAAAATATACTAACATGTTTCTACTTTATACAACAAGATCATATTAATGAGCAAACATTATTAAGTCATTGGCAAGCACATTTAAAAAGATCAAAACATATAGAAACAATATTAAGGTATGTTAACTATGTAGTCACATCATGCATCATACATCATGCATCTGAAAGGGGTATTGACAAGACTGTGTAGTCTTATCAAAAGACTATGTATGTAAGGCAAGAGATACTGCAGTAGTGGAGTGGGACTGAAGTTAGTCTGGTGTGGAGCAGGGACATAACCATTTGTTGTTAAGATGGCTTTTGATAGACATTTTAAATTTGGTGCACATCACTGGCCACCCACAATAGAAATCTGGATGAGTGGATGGGGAATACCACTCCAGTGACTATACTCCTGAGCCACACTTGGGACTATTTTCAAGTGGCCTGGTGCCATGGTATTCCCTTCGGCTAGCCTTGTACAGCCTTCAGGCCCATTCACCTACTACACACTTATGAAGCAATGAACCTATGTATCTCAGTACTGGCAAATGTGTGTGTGTGTGTGTGTGTGTGTGTGTGTGTGTGTGTGTGTGTGTGTGTGTGTGTGTGTGTGTCTGCGTGCGTGTGTGTGTGTGTGTGTGTGAATAGTAATCTCAGTGTGTTTAGTTGATGAATATCCTCTGTGGCTATGATTATTAGCACTCGGAGGTGTGTCCAAACCACAACACATACCATTCTCCATTCTACAACAGATGTTGTAAATCAACATATACCTGTGTACAACCCTCAGCCCTATAATCTGTGAGGCATATGCAATCACTGTGTTACAGACTGGGGATTTTCGTGCACATACTGTACCCTGCCTATGACATGTGGATGTGTTACCACACTGCCATACCCCATGTTGCTGTTGCAGGACCACATCCTGGTGACACACAGATGCTGAGAACAGAACTGGGATACAACATGTGAGAACACATTCACTCAGCACTTCACTTGTGGAGGAGAGAGGGGTAAAGCTGGCACTGAATGTGTTGCCAAGACTGTGGCCAATATCTGTTGTCTCAGGATAGGTATTAGCATTGTGCAGTAACCCGCAGCACTTGTGTTTAATGCTGTGGAGGTTGTTGTAACTATCAAAATCTGTTGTGACTATCGTCAGTGTCTGCTGCATTTCTGCCATCATAGATGCCTGTAGGGGATACCATGAGGGATCCAAGGTTGTGTTTGAGGCTAATAAGGGAGTTCAACAGTCATGGGACAGCACCTTTCCCTGCAACAGTGTCCTCCTTCTGATGTACACTTTAGTAATGGCAGGGGACCCTCACATTGTCTCCCAGTGTTTGGAGGACAGTGTCTGGGTTCTGTTGGCTCTGGCTAGTACCATGCATTTATGTACCTGTTTGCACAGTGCATATGTGTATGATTCCACAGACATGCAGCTATTTCCCATTGCCATGGGTGCAGTGAAGACATCCACCCCTGTTTTCATGGCTGCAAAGTCAGCTTGGGAGAGGTTTTGCAAGGCGGTTACCTTTGTGGGGGGTGTGGCTGACATATTGAGTTCCATGTGGATTACAGCCTGTGTGGCTCTCACCAGGTAGGGATTGTCAACTGTGGATGAACAACAGTCCCATATTTATGTAGTCAACACAGGTCAAGGTTGTTGCATCCTCTACCGGCGGTCAGTATGAGCTGGTCCAGGGCATTGGAAATGATGAATCCCAGATGTTTTGGGCCACTGTACTGGCACTTGGCTACTTTCCCCAGGTGATGGAAGGGTAGTTGAAAACTCATACTATGTCAGCATTGTGTTGGACCTTCATAGATGGCAGGGTGTAGAGGAATGTGCACTGACAGTCTAGGGACATAGATGTGGACCCATAGCAGGCTATGGTCTGGATTGCACTATTACCCCAAGGCAGTTGTACTGGATGTATCTCCAATGCATTATGCTGGGATACTAGTATGGAGGTGCTCCTAGCCATAATGAATATGGAGACAACACCACCTGTGGAGGTGTGGTGTGGTCCATGTTTGGAGGCTGACAGCTGTGGAATGCATCATAGCCTGATACTGCAGGTTTGCTGTCTGCTGCTGTGAACCACCTCTCCATTACAGCAGACATGCGTCCTCCACTCCACTGAGTGCTTTGGGTGAATGCATCCTGACAGTTTGAAGTCTACTGTTGAGCAGCATGACCCTCAGATTGCATACATGCCTAGCTGTTATGGTGGTAATAACATTAAGAACACTACCTAATAAGGCATCATAGGGATGGCAAGACACTTAGCCAGTACCTGGAAACCCAGTGGTGACAGATGTAGGACATCTGTGGCAAGTCATTGGGTTCTGTCAATCATGTGATCCCAAGCAGAGAGGTACTGGATCCCCTATGATGAACATAATATGGAAGTCAATGTTGCAGTCAATCATCTCTTGATAGTACCGCAGCATCATTCTGGGTGACGGCGGTACACTGCTCAGGGCTACTGTCACACCTGACTGGACCACATATTCATAGAGTTCAACCATTTCTCTTGTCATGTCATCCAGGCAGGTGTGTCCCAACTCATTCACACTCACATGGATACAGAGTGATACTCGTAGTTGCTGTGGAGTGCCATAAATGGCTGTGTCATGTGTTGGATGCTGGCATGGGATAGATATTTGGCTCTTACCTGCTCCATATTCAGTTTAGTTAGTGGGATATGTGTGTGTCTCAGTACTGAGCTACCCATGATCACTGTACTGTGCAAGGTGGTTAACGTTAGGAGCTTAGGTTGAGGGTCACACTGTGTATGTTAAATATGTATCCCTTGGCATGTGCCATGATGCGGTGTCTGAGTGGGTGTCTGTCTTGATGGTCTGTGCTGTTTGGGTAAATGTCCATTGAGTGCCTCTGGGAAGGTGGGTGTGTGGCTTTTCACTGTATGTTATGGCTGTCAAAGTGGGTGTCATGGTGAGATAGGTGTTCCACATGGTGTGGTACAGGTGTTGATCTTATCCTCTTGACCTGCTAGTGCAGTCTTTGCTGGAGAATGCATATGTCCACATTGGGTGATATATGGGTAACCCTCACAGGTCTGAGTTTTGGAGTCTAGAGGGGAGGGTTGTCTGTGTACATGAGGCAGTTGCAACACTGTCTCAGAATGGAAAGTGAACCAGGTTAATGGGTGAAAGCACAGATAACTGCCCTTCAAACATTCCAGGAGGGTTGGGCATAACTAGTAACTACTGGGGCTACATCTGTGATGAACGAGTACTGCTGACGGCTCTCAGGTGTGCCACACTTCTTGATACAATAACTTGGTGAATTGCCAAGCAGTAATGCTAGTTGAAGTGCAAGACAGAAAGAACTAGCATGACGTTTATAGGTTCATAGGTATGTAGTAGGCTATCAACCCAAGGGCCTACGTAAGCCTAGCCAACAAGGTTCCCTGGCTTATGCCACCAAAGAAAGTTATTTGCATGTGCCACTGTCGAGCAGAGACACATAAGTGTGTGGCTTATGTATGTATGGGTGGAACAGAAGGCAGACTGTCTGCCACCTTTAATACTTTACCACAGATGTGCAGTTATCAGCAGCTTTGGCCATATGAAAGATCAGTAAGCTCTGTAGCACATGCAGTAACTGCATAACACTATATTTGACATAGCAAGATAGGCAGGAGTTCTAATCCCAATACTGGCAAGTGTGTGTGAATCATGTACTGCTTGGCTTATACCATTTTTGACCTGTGTACTACCCTTTACACTCCCCTTCACTCCAATGTAGTAGTCCTGTTGATGTCATCCACCTTAGATGTACCTTTGTAATAGGTGGAAATGTTTAAGCTTTGTAGCATGTTTGATAACTGTGTAGCACTATAGTATGAATACCTAGATAGGCAGGAGTTCTAATCCTAATGCTGGCACCTGTTTGTGTGTGTCTGAGGATCATATCTTGTGTGGCTTATACCATTTTGATGGGTACACCATACACGGCTGGTGACCACCTCCCACTGCCATTACTTTATATAGTGTGGTAACAGCATCTGCCGCACATGTAGCAGGTTAAACCATTGTACAGTTCTCTGTACAGATATGTCTGGAATATCCATATGTTTGAAACCTACACTTGGTCGGAAGTAGTCTGTGTACCTTAATGCCCATGTATGTGATATTATAGCCAAATAGGCCACAGTGAGTGTACTGACACATATGGCAGCATGAGGTATCATACCTGACTGAAACATCATGCTGATATGATGTCTGCCACCCTCACAGGTGGCCAGCCCTGTAGGTGCAATACATGAGTCCAGATGCTTGGTTTTACAAGTGAACTGTTCCTGTTATGGGTCACATTAAAGGCTGGAAAAGGTGTGGACTGACATATTGACATCCTAATTAGTATGTAACAGGAACACCCTGCATCTTAAGAGGGGTGTGTACACAATTTATATCCACTGTATACCACTGTGTCACACATGTCCCTACCTTAGGTCATTTGTCCAGCCCATTTTGCTGGCCTCTGTCCAGATGTCTTGGCATTGACAAGTTGTGAGGTATACTACAGGAATGTTGAAGTCACGTTAGATAGGCCCCAGTGGTGACCACTGTGATGCAATACAGTTAACCCCAGCACAAGTGAACATGCATAAAAAACAATATAGCTATTACATAAAGCAATATAACTATTACTGATGGTTGTGTGCATGGTAAATTGCATGCACTTCACATGCCTGGGGTATTGCCAGGCAACAACAGAACAATGTCATACTCACCAGCTTCAGCCTGCTGTCCCATATACAGACCAGAGGGTCCTAGGTAGTTGTGAGAGGGGATTGTCAGCAGACTCACATCTGGCTTTGGTACAGGATGGATGCAGCATGTCTGCACATCTACATTACTAACCGCAATAATACACAATGTCCTGTCCTCACCATAGATGTGCACCTCTCTGCATTAGAAAAACCCATACACAACTGCAATCGGACCTGACACATGGAAGTAGATACAATACAGATGCATGTATGTCTAATACATTAGTGTACTAATCCCCACTGGGCCCTTAACTGTATGCTCCTCATCCAGTGTGTGTGTGTGCAACCCACCTCCACAATGCTTCTCTCAGTTTCATGGCTTGTGCATTAGACGTGTGGCCCAAGTTTGGCGAGGAGCTCCTTGGTGTGTGTCAGTGGGGGATGGATTGCTGGGCCCCCAACTGTGGCTAGTCGGTCCCTTGCTACAGCAGCAGCCCATTGATAGGCATGGCAGATGAGATTGGTGACCCAATGCTACACATGCTCATAGGTTCTGCCGTGTAGGCCGGCATCATTTACCCTGTGGATCACACTGTTCCACATGGCGGTCCTCTACTGCACATCTTCTGCTCTCCATCCAAATAACAGGGCATAATGTCCAATCACATATTGGGTGATGATGTCAGTTTCCCCAACATAGAATGCTGGTAGGTGAGCACTCTGCATGTTACCTGGAAGACATAAACAGGAAAAAGGCCACAGGACCTCATACAGTTGTCAAAATGCACATCAACAGTGGATATTACTTGCAAATAATCCACACCACACCATAACCCTCCAAGCTATCATGGCTATAGCAGCTTGCATTACACTCCTGTCCCTGAGCTATCTTATTCCCCCCAATGTTGGACACTTGATTGCATAATCCTCTATTCTCCATTCATTTCTGTGTAGAGGGTTGACAGTGGGCATCTTCCATGTGGATGGTGTGTGTATGCTGGCAAGTCTGTGTTTGAATGTGGTGTATGATGGAGCTGTGAGCACATGCCTGTGTTCATGTAGGAGGCAGGCAGTGATGTTATTATGCTCCATGGAGATATGGTGTTGTTGCCATCAGTAGGCAATATGTACATGCTTAGCATTGCTAAGGGAAGGAGTGTGGTTGATGTACATATCTCCCTGTACAACTGGGGTGGACAGGGCAGCAATTTTCCCACCTAACCTGTGTGATGCAGGTTGCCTACATCCATGGCATGTGTGTATGAGGTGTTCTTTACCCACAGTACAGGGTGAATTGTGTTGTTTCCTCTGAGACTTACAACATATGTGAAGACAAAGTTGCAATTGTCCTTGGTGGTGTGGATATGTCTGATTTCTAGTCATAGTCAGCCTTACAGGAAGTCACCTGTGAACTTACATGCTTACTCAGATATAGGTAGACCTGCTTCCCAATTGTTGCCTGCACCTATGTGTCCCTGTACAGCCAATGTAGCAACCTATTATGTGGTTTGTGTATTGCTGCTGTCCACCAAAGGGGATTACTCTACCTTGGTGGAGGCTGTATATACAGGTCAGGTACTGCTGTGTCCATATAGTTACAGTGAATATAAAGGGTACACACCCCTGTTACACTGTCTGGTATTTGTGCAATTGGAACATGACACCACAATAGCTAATTTCAGAACAATTCCCACCTGTAATGTGACCTATAGCCTGTACAATTCAAATGGAAACATAACAATATGGTCTGTGAAAACATATGGAAATAATACTCAGTACAATAAGCCAGTTGAATGAGTGTGCACACCCTTAAACTATGTTGTGTATGCACCTCTTGGGATGGTTACAGCATTCATCTGTCTTGGTCTGGACTCTAACATCATGGCACATCTTCACTTGGCAATAGTTGCTCACCTTCCTAGAAACACATTTGATTGTATTTCAATGGAATTGTACAGATTAGGGGTCACATTCAAGATGAGAAACATCATGAAATGATCTTCTGTGGTCTGATTGTCATACAGCACACAAACCTGACATTCCAACAGAGGTGTGTACACTAGTGATATCCACTGTATATAGGTGTTGATACAGCTGATAGTGGTAGGCATGGACAGAGGGTCATAACACAGGTGGACACTTCTCTGATTAATGCCTGATAATCATGCCTACTTTAGTACCCATATCAGTGTCAGGGCAATGCAACAACCAGAAGCTGTACACATATATGTATGTTGTATGCACCGACACTGATATTACACACATGTGCAACATGCACAACCTATATACCTGACTGCTTGAAACCCATGTGATTCGTTTTGTGCTTTCCAGCTGAACATATGCATACATACATGTGCTCAGGGGATACCTGGTATACCTTTCTGTTGAATGTAAGTATGGCACACTGTATTTACATTCTTGCTGCTCAATCATACTTCCCAACCTGTTACAGCAGCATGTCTGGACAATGGCACACATAAATGGGTGTCAAAAAGGACATTAGTATTGATACTGTATTAATATAGCTGTACCATACATAAGTATGTTGATTGCACAGTAGGGTTTGACATCACTGTGATAACCTGGAAGATGTTCAACAGTCAATAGTAGGCTAGTATGTCACAATGTCATTGCTCACAGACCTGAGAATGGTTTGGCTGACATAACACAGGTATATGTGTATGCGAGTACAGATATTCACAAATGTGATTATTGTCCAGCAGAACTCTGTACAGTTGATTATTAATTCAATATATCACATACAGTTTAACACACATGTCTGCAACAGTACTTTACTATGCACATGCCCTCTATAGGTCTCTTAGCTTTACAAGGCAAACAAGTGTCAAACTCATAATCACAGGTAACATGGATATGGAAACATCCCATTAACTGGCCTAGCAGTGGCACAGTCACAACTGTTTGACAGACACTCCTGCAGTTGTCATATATGAGCTGTCCTTTCCCAGGATGAGTCAGGCTCCTGAGCTGTGATCCTACCTGAGCATCACATCTGGACAAAGCCTAAAATGATGGGGGGGGGGGTAAATAGGGATAGACTTTAAATATTTCTGTTACAAACATAGGAAGTAGGAAGTTTGTAGAATGATACATTTTGCATTACGGTGAATATTCTTAAGGATGTGGAGTCTTAACTCAAGTGTTTGTCATTACTTGGTGACTTCAGTGCTATTTGCCAGAAAAGTACAGATTTCAGGAGGAACAGACAAAAAATATGATGGTAAAATATGGAGAATCTGTGAAGATCTGTACAGTTGAGAGGTATGTCTGTGATCTCTCCCACTGCAGAGAGGGCCAGATGCTATAGCCATAGCAGCTGTTTAGCAGGACATTAATACAGCAAGTCTTGTTGGGACATATATTCCTCCAAATCATATTTCCCATTATTACAGACCAAATACTACATTCAATTACATGCTTACATGTTCCACTTACCTTTTTTTCTTTCTTCTCTTTTCCAGTTTATGTTTTATTTGTTTCTCTCCCTTTCTCTTTCTGTGCACTACAGGGATAGAGCTGGTTTGAATAGGTGGCAGCATGGCTTTTGTAGCTGATGGCCTGTACACGTATTGGGGTTCCCCACTTTCTAATTGCATGCAGAGCAGCTGTGTAGTTATTCCAATAGCCAATGTCATGGCAACACACTCCTATAAATGAGTACTCCATGTTGGCATTGGCTCTCTCCCTTACTTGTGAGGAAGACATCCTGGAGTTGTGTGAGCTACTACCTCTTACAACAAGACTTGTGGAGACAAGTGAACTAAATGGTGGGGAATGTTCAAGACTTAGGGGCAGAATGTGAGTACTGCTGTTATATGTTTGGAATACTGCTAGTTTAACAGGGTTTGTCTGCACATGCTACTTCTGCATGGGTTTCAGTCTGACAAAGTTATGTCTCTGCATAGCTTTCAACTGTAGGGCCATCTACATAATGGCCACATGTTAGCCTGTTATGGTTGGACTGTTCCCCAGACAGGTGTGTCCTTGGCAAATCAGTAGCATACTCTGGTGATTGCATTATGTAAATGGTAACATCCATTTGTTTTTCTGATTTTATATTCCTCAGAAAATATATGTTACAACAAACCCCGTAACACCAGCAACTTTCTCAGTGTATAACAGCAATATTTCAAGTATGGGAATGTATTTGGGCTTCTGTCCACCAATTTTGTCAGGCTTTGTCCAGATGTCATACAGTAGTAGGTGGATAGGTATACTGGTCTATCATTATTTAGTGCTGTTATTCCTGCTGAGGGGAATGGCTGGGAAACATGTTGAAGTCTGTACATTCAAGAGTTTGATGTATAGAAAATGCTCTTAGATGCCCTTGTAACATATTTTATGTGGGGGACAGTAACACACATTTTAAAGCTAGGCTGTCAGAACATGTGAGACATATTACTAATAAGAAAGATGACAGTTCTATGGCCGTACATTTGAAAAAATCTCACCATGTGGACAGTAGTGGGTTCCAAGGTACTGTTTTAGAAGACGTCTATTCCTCAGTTGATGAAACATTCATATAAGGACAATTGTTATGTACAGACACAATGTATTAATATTAACTGTGATACTTTATCCTGTAAGGGGTTAAATGAGGAGTGTAATTGGAGGCTGTGTATTTAATTATGTAATTAGGTGTTAATTGCATCTTGTGATTAAAGCATGTATTTCTGGTAATGTTTTACTCCTTGAAGGCTTTGGCCAAGACATCAGAGTATAATAAACATGTGTGAATTCCTGGCTGGTTGTAATTTTCTTTGCTATGTTCAGACATTTTATTTGTTTTGCTAAGAGGTTGTTGTATGTCTGGCCATTGTGTATGGCCTATCATGATTTTGTAGCAGTGTATTGTTCACTTATTTATTTGGATTGGGGGGTGCAGATGTGAGTGTCATGGCTGCTTTTGTATCCAACTGTGCACGCTGTCCCAGTTGTGGGTGGTCTATCAGCAACATATGTTTGTATGGGCATTTTGGGACATCTATGCATACACACACACACACACACACACACACACACACACACACACACACACACACACACACACACACACACACACACACACATATATATTTACCCAACCCAGTTCGGCTTTGTTAAGGGCAGATCATGCCTACTAAACCTGCTTGACTTCTTTGAGACAGTCACCAAGGCCATAGACGAGGGAAAGGTGGTTCACACAGCCTACCTTGACCTCGCCAAGGCTTTTGACACCATTCTCCACTCGGGTATTACAGAAAAACTCACCAGCTTGAACATAAACCCCTACGTCACGAGATGGGTTGCCAACTGGCTTACAGACAGAACTCACTCCAGGTCCGACTCTAAACCAGTCAAAAGTGGTGTCCCACAAGGCTCGGTCCTGGGACCCCTACTGTTCGGCATATACTTATCAGAAGTACAGGCAAACACAGAAGGACTATGGCTAACCAAGTTTGCTGATGACTGCAAACTGGGGGCCATAATTGACTGTCCGGTTGATACGGACATCCTCCAAAAGGGCCTTACTGAGACGGACACCTGGTGTCAAAGTCATGGCTTCAAGCTAAATGCTAAAATATGCATAGTGATCCCATTTGGGAAAAAAAACACCCACAAATTACCTCATAGGTGGCAGCCCCCTTAATACAGAAGAGGTAATAAAAGATATGGGGATCCAGGTAGATAGTAATCTCTCCTTTGACAATCATATTGCCAAAGTAGTTAGGAAATCCTTCTATGTGGCCCATCTAATTACTAAAGGGTTCGCATCTTGAAATAAAGAGGTTATAGTGGCCCTCTACTCATCACTCATCAGACCCATCATAGAGTACAATGCCCCATTTGGGATGCACCTCACAAGACCTTCCAACAGCTGGAAAGACCACAAAAGCTCCTCACCAAGAGGATTACTGGCCTCAAACATATGTCCTATGCAACCAGACTGAAAGAACTCCGGCTGTACTCAGTGGCATATCGTTTACTCAGGGGCGATCTCTGCCTGACTTACAAAGCCATGTCCAATTCAGAATTTATGGACATGCTCCACCTAAAGAAATCCAAGTCACTGTGAGCCACGTGCTCTAATGAGCTAAACCTTGCCACAACAATAAATAGAACATGCTGGAGGGATAGATTCCTGTCACAGAGACTCCCCATGCTTTGAAACAAAATTCCAAACTGCATTAGGCAGAGCCCCTCACTACCACTTTTCAAGAGAAACCTTGAAGTGTGGATGGGTAACAGAAAATACATCCCTGGGATCACTTCATTGGCTCTGCTTGACAGAGGATCAGTTAATTAATCAATGGGGTGGTGAAAGCCGACATATATCTATATAAGAGTTTACCTGAGATGGTCGACAAGCCATTTGATCGACACTCATTTGGTCGACAGTTCATTTGGTCGACAAGCAGTTTTATGTGGGGGGCTTCACCCCCCCTAACTATATATATCAACTCCAGGGTCGCACAACATTGGGGAGGGGGCAAATCTGCCTGTCGACCAAATGAACTGCCGACAAAATGAGTGTCGATCAAATGGCTTGTCAACCATCTCAGGTAGACCCATATATATATATATATAGATCTATATTGTATGTAATATATATATATATATATATATATATATATATATATATATGTGTGTGTGTGTGTGTGTGTGTGTGTGTGTGTGTGTGTGTGTGTGTGTATATGTGTGTGTGCTGCTTACTCCCGCTTACCCCCGCACTAATTTCTTTAAAAGAAGAGGGTAAAACAACATGAAAGATAGCTAGGGATGTGCAAGATGGGTGTACGGAAGGTCCATAGCTGTTCATTTCTTCTACAGCAACAGATGTGCATATATATTGAATTTGGAGATAAATTTGGACACTAAAACCCCTGCGAGACAGGGGTGAGGACAACAATAATGTGTTGTGAAGCCAATTAGACAAGATTACATGTGTCCAGTAAACACATGTGCGAAATGGACAGCTATGTATGGGGCAACATTTTTTTTTGGGAACAGATTGCCCCCTTTTTTTTAAGGTGAGTGTGGGATGTTGGGGAAGGATAGTAGGTATATTTGGGGAGTTAGATTGGGTAGAAAGAAAGACAAGACAGACAAGCCAGCATACAGGGGCAGTATATGACATATGTGGGGGGTAAACACCTTGGACAGGGAGGGGTGTTTGGTAATTGGAAGTCCAAGAGCTCCCAGATGGATCCAGTGGGACTGAGGTCCCCACCCATGGGCAGTCACCACTGCACCTTCACAGCCCCGAAGATGGCTGTGTTGGGGGCTGAGCAGGAGGAGCAGGCTGATCCTCTAATTGTGCCGTGCGGCCCTCAAGCTGGTGTAGCAGATCTCACAATTCCTTGCGGAGTTTGCTACACACCAGACCCCAACCTGGCTTCAGGTGACAGGATCCTGTCCGCGTCCCTGCCCGGGGGGGGTGAGCCCCATCTCATGAGGTGGTTCCACCCAAAGGTGGTGCAGGACCAGTGGATGAGGAGGTCCCAGGGTGGGTCACAGATGTGCTGGGGCCTGGTGCCATGGCCAGGTGAGGCAGGAGATGCGGATCCACTGGGATCGGCCTTCCCAGATATGCTACGGTGTTGCCGTTTTAGAAGATATGGAAAACAAACACAAACGGACTGCTGAAGGTAAAGACAACGAACTGGCAAAGAAGGCAATGAGAGTAGTAAGCAAACCAACAGTGCTTAATCCAGAAGCAAACACTCACAAGGTACTGAAAAGTACACACAAACTGCAAACCAACAGTAAAAATAAAGCGCTTTTCGTCCTGCTCGCTAGCAGGACTTCTTCAGATAAACTTTTTTATCTGAAGAAGTCCTGCTAGCGAGCAGGACGAAAAGTTCTTTATTTTTACTGTTGGTTTGCAGTTTGTGCGCACTTTTCAGTACCTTGTGAGTGTTTGCTTCTGGATTAAACACCGTTGGTTTGCTTACTACTCTCATTGCCTTCTTCACCAGTTATAAAAGATATGTTGGTTAGTAATGGTAAACACCTTCCAGGATTAGTTATAACAGCATGCATGAGTATTCCCATTAACCCAAAACAACAGATTTGGAACATCTGCATAGCAAACAGAACACATGCATACATAAAACCACAGTGGGCATTACACCAGCATGCGTGTTACATTGATAACAACAGGCCACCAATGAGTATTTGAACAGGGAACATTAATTGGAATACATTTCAACATTTGTAGAACAACAGGACACATGTCCCAACAGTAGGTTTGGTGGAAAATATACTCAATCATTTATGTGTTTAGATTATTGGTGAAGATAAGGTGCAGGAGAGAGAGAGATGTCAGTTAACAAATATAGATTCTTGCAGTGGTCACAGCTTTAATGATCATTACTCTACTATTACTCT
Source organism: Protopterus annectens (assembly GCF_019279795.1). Taxonomy (NCBI): domain Eukaryota; kingdom Metazoa; phylum Chordata; order Ceratodontiformes; family Protopteridae; genus Protopterus; species Protopterus annectens. The sequence goes on from NC_056729.1 coordinate 1,679,658,310, forward strand.
ACAGGTATTATTACAACTATGGTGTTGGGTTGGGCAGTGGTATATTTGTACACAATATAATTACAACCTTCTTATAGCTACTTTATACTTTCTCTTACCTGGAAGACCTGTGGAGGGAATGCTTGTTAACACTACATGACAGTTTCTACCCATATTCACATAGTCAGGATTACATATGTGCACTCATAATGTGTGTGTGTGTGTGTGTGTGTGTGTGTGTGTGTGTGTGTGTGTGTGTGTGTGTGTGTGTGTGTGTGTGTGTGTGTGTGTGTTCTATCGGTCACCCTGGTTGTTGGTAGCAGAGACCAGTAGCTGTGACAACATGACACTTTTGAACATTTCTTGGGGGAGACCACTTGGTGTATGTACTTATCTTGCTGTCATTTGCAGCCTTGGGGTTGGACTGTGGGGGTTGGACACAGTATTACTACAGGCTTCTTACAGCTACTTTATATCTTCTTTCAGCTGGAAGATCTGTGGAGGGAATTTATGTTGACACTACCTGACTGTTTCTACACATATTCACAAAATCCTATTTGAAATTGTGCATACAGCTTATTACCACTCCCGGGATTTGTACCGTGACTGTTTCTGCTAAAAATACAAGTCTGTGTTTCATCAGAACAAGCTATTGAGAAGCAGATGTCACTTCCTTGATTGTTTTCTTTCTAATTCTCTCTTGGTTGTACAATCTGACCATTAGTTTATATGCATTCTTATACATACCTTTTGACATAGCACAGTGTGGAAAACAGTGGTTAACACATTACTATTCTGATATCAGATCTTGATGCATGAAACTTTCAAGTCATACAATACCAGAGTAAACACAACCAGTCTGGGGTTTTCAATTTTATTGACAAGTAATTACACTTTTATTGATATATAACCTGCATGTCACTATTACTCTCCTACTGGCTTCTTCAGTCACTAAAAAGCATCCCCATTTTTAAATACTGCAAGGTGACATTCTACTACGTTTTATTTATTTGCCCTACATAATACCAGCTAGATTGTTACTCACCAGCCTCGCGATGCAGCCTTAGCAGCCTGTTGGAGTGGGCATCTATGTTTGCAGCCCTCTCAGCTGTATAGGAGATAAGAGAAAACATTTATGCATATCTATCCATCACATACACAGGCTGGACTTTGGAGAACACTTATTTTGACTAATACTTACACACGGCTGGAGCATTCCCCGCCCGGGTATCTTGGACCCACTGGTCCAAAAGTTCCCTCTTCCTCTGCTTCAAGTCGGCAAAGTGGTGCCGGACCTGCTCACCAGTTTGAGGGATGCCAGTGGCAGTGGTGAGATCTCGGGCAAGTTGGTCCCAGGCCTCCACTTTGTATTGGGAGCCCTGATACTGGTCCTGCAGCAATCACCCTTCATGGTCTTTAATAAGGTGTCTGACCATGACCCTGGACTCCTGAATGCCGCAGCACTGCGCCCGAAACCGCACACCTTCACCTACACCAGCCATAGTGCCTACAGTGGGAAGCTACAACTGGTTATGAGCTGTAGTCCCACCTGCATGGTTTAAATAGGGCTAATTTTTCACCCTTTACCATGATTGGACAGTTCTGAAACTGCTGAGCTAAGCTAAGCACCGAGCAAACCCGCTTTACAAAGATAACCATTGCTTAAAGGGGTAGATGCTAAGCCCTGCTTACCAGTACTCAAATATGCTTAGCTATGCTAAATCTTGCTTAACCTTTAAATTTTAATGACACTTCACATTTGGGGCTGCTACACTACCCTGGTTAGTGTATACATAATAATATTCACTACCTACTTATGAAAAAACATTTTAGTTGTGTTTCAAATATGAAAATATATGGACTGCTGTGGGGCTCAAACCCTGACTACCTGCATGCTAGGCAAACACTCTAACCACTATACTATTCCAGTTTAACTATTTGTACTGTGTATATTTCTATATATTCTTTTGATGTGTAAACTCTGCTATACATAGCTACAGGACAGGCACACCTGCTCAGCTAGGCTTAAACATTATTGCACACAGGACAAAAACTTAAAATACTGATAGAATGGCAGGCTTTGCATTAGAATGTATTTTGCAAGGGGTATGTAGTCACACTGCCGTTTTAACGGACTGCACTTCTTTTCTGGTGTATGGTGCACACATATATGGCAGAATGTGTACATTCTGCCATATATGTGTGTTTTTCTGAGGTAGGCTGTCCGTTATTTTCTCCACAGACACTAAAGTGTCCGTGGAGACTTTCCTTAACTTTACATTGCTGTTCTCAAGTGCAGGGGGCGTGTGTATTGTGACAGCACTGCTCTCAAACACACCACCTGTGCTCATGCACAGAACAGTGTCCATTTTAGAGCATGGCAGTGCACCTTCTTGAATATACATGGTGCGCTGCCATGCTACATGGGAACGATCCCTTCCGTGCAAGAATAAGCTATTTTTGCAAGGAAGTTTGCTGAATCCCAGGGGGTGTCTTTAGAAATATAATACTGGAGGATTGTGAAGCACATGATCATGGCAAAAATATATCAAAGAGTTCATAAAACTGAAGAAATTTTGTTAGCAGACATTTCTACTAAAAGATTGCATAGTGAACCAGATGATTTCATTAATCGAGAAGGGCAGTATATTAATGAACCTTGTGAGGCAGTTAATGTAATTACTTCATGTTATATACAGAAATTTTGAAAGGAAGTAATGACATTTCCAAAATTTCATTTACAGATTTTAAATATAGAAGCAAATGGTTTAAATAAGCCTTTATCTCTGCTAGAGTTGTAATTAGCTTTGAAATCTGTTTCAGTCAAGACTTAACCAGGTAAAGATGGAATTCCATTTTTATACAATTTTATATAAATGTCAACAAAAATGTTATCAAAAGTAGTTAATGAATGGATAGTACATAGGATAGTCAAAAGTTTATACAAGGATTATTACAGTACATCATTAATGTTATAGTGAAAGGCTAAAGCTAAGGAACAATACCTCACTCAGGCATTGTAAATAAACTTACAAAATTAGGCATAAATCCATATGTCAACCAATGCATAGTCAGTTGGCTCACTGATAGGGCACAAGAAATTAGAACAGAGGAATCCATCTTCACAAAGAAGACAGTCACTAGTAGAGCTCCACAGGGATTGGTGCTGGGGCCTCTATTTTGGCATCTACTTCTCTTAAGTCAAGGCAAATATCAAGGGTCTCTGGCTTGGTCACTGAATCTCCTAAAAATGCAGATACCCTTCAAGAGAGCTTGATATAGACAAACAACTGGTGCCAGAGCGCTGGATTAAAACTCAATTAAAAAAATGCATAATAGTATCCTTTAGAAAGACTCAGTAGTCAAGGATATGAGAATGCATGTTGACAGTTACTTAACTTTTAACCACCATGTGTCTACTGTGGTGAGAAAATCATTCTACGTTGCACAACTTATAAGTAAGTGCATGATATTTGGGTCCAAGGAGGTCATTGTTCCACTATACTCAGCTCTCATCAGATCAATAACTGAGTGCAGCACACTCTTTGGCATGTTCCTGACCAGGCACTTGCAACAGCTTGACCACAGAGGTTGCTCACAAAAATAATACAGCGAGTAAACAACAAGTCCTATGTAGACTGTCTCAAAGCCCCATCCCATTACTTAGTATCCTACAGACTACTGTGCAATGATCTATGTCTAGCTCACAAGGCACCCTCTGATCCCAAACTGGTGGATTTGTTGCACACTGCAAAACAAGTACCATCAGAAATACACATTCGAAGGACCTAAACCTCATGTGTGGCATAAACAGGGCATGTTGGAGGGATAGATATATTTCTCAAAATTAGCTCTTCTGTGGAAAAGGCTTCACATCCATGTGATGCAAAGCTAATCCCTAATACTATTCAAATGTAGCTTGGATTAACAGATGAGGAAATCCCAAATTTACCCCTGGTTTGGTACCTATGTCCATAATAGACAGGGGTAGCCTGTAAATGTTAGATGTGTACAATAAGCCTACTGTAAAATTACTTGGGGTATTAACACATCAGTGATGTTTTGGTAAATTTGGGGTAAGCTTGGTTAGACATAAAATGGTTCTTGGCCCAATAGCATAGTAACCACCTATGAATTGGAGCTCAATTGCTCTTGTGGATTGCAGTTATAAGCAGTAGCCTACGTGCTGCAGAAACAGTTACAGGGGCTTCTGGAAAATAGCATATATAAGGAAGTGCAGAGAATGAGAAAGGGAGTTGGAGTATCTGCTGTATTATGCTTGGTTAACTTCTTTTTCTGGGTCTTCGTCCAAGTTCTTTTCTAAATATGTTTCATAGCACTTAAGATGATGCAGTTATCAATTACTGACACTCTGTTTAAATCTTGTATATCAGTCGATTACTTATACACCTCTGTTTACTGCTTTTTCCAGAGCTTTTAAATTTTGTATATTTGTTGATTACTTGTATAACTGTTTACTATTTTCTTTATGTAATTTTGGAAATTTTCTGGAGCTTTTCTTCCTGCTCCTCCACTGAAAAGGTATAGATTTCTGCCCAGTTGGACTATCATGGTAAACAAATGCAATTAATAAAAATAAGTTAACACAGAATGAAGAGTTATATTTACGTATATTTATTTTCTGAGGTAGTGCACTGATCAATATTCACCAATTTTAGGCTCAGCCTGGGTAAAATACAAAACATTTTTCTAACAGAAAATACAGAAATGCAAGCAATAACAGAATAGTTCAGACAATTACATTGAAAAAATATGTATATACATGCCAGTGAACAAGCACTGTACAAAGCATTATCAAGCAACGTGTAATGTGCAACACATATATTAGTTTCTAAAATGGGTCAATCTTCAGTGAATCTTGAGAGAGGAGAACAGACTTGAATAAGAGATTAGGTGTTATGTCCAGTGCTGAAGCAAGATCATTTGGCTTAGATGAAGAAGTGCTTTTTGAACTGTATTCTGAATTTGGAATGTGTTGATTTCCTTAATGTTGATTGGGAGAGCTCGCCAAAGAGTAGAAAATGTACAGTGCTGTGGAGTTTGGTTCTAGGAGTAATGAGACTTGGTGTGGCTTGTTAATAGTGTCTCAGGATGCATGAGAAGTTTTTTTTGTGAAGTCTAGCTGCAGGGGGAGTAAATGTGTGGGGCTGGAGTAGTTTGTAGAGTTGAGATCTTAAAAGTAGGTAAGATCTCCGGTTTATGGACAGCCATTTAGTTTTTTCTAGGATGATACAGTGATGCTCACAGAAAGTTGAGTTTATAATGAATTGGCAGATGCTGTTAGAGGTAGTCTTGAGTGTGGCAATGTTTTCTTGGAGGCAGAAGCAAAAATTGTGAGCTCATACTGAAGTTGAGAAAGAAGAACTCCTTTGCTTATGGCTGCGCTGGCTGGTTGGAGCAGACAAGGGGAGATCTTTTTGGCCCAGAAAAGGAGGGAGCTGATTTTGCCTCTCACTTTGTCTATGTGGAAATGGAAATTTAGTATCTGATCAAGCCATAATCTTAGGTATTTGAAGATGGTTGTTATCTCTATGGAATGATTGTGTAGGTTAAAGATAGTTAAAGAGGCAGGTGCTTGGTGAATTTTCTTTGGAGTTCCAAAAAGCAGAGTTTAGGTCTTGGTGAGGTTGAGAAGTAGTTTATGGTTTATGGGCCATCAGTGGAGCTCATGTAAATCTGACTGGAGTTGGCATTGAATGTTGGTGTGACAGTGACCTCATCAGTAAATGACCATGTCATCACCATAGAGGATAAGTGGGAGATAGTTTAGATCACAAGGAAGATTTTTAATGAATATAGAGAAGAGGCAGGGGAAAAGAATGGATCCTTGTGATGCACTTTTGTTAACAGGTGCAGATTCTGATTGGTGGGGGGATCCTATTTTAACTCTGAAGTGCCTATCAGAGAGGCAGTTTTTAAACCATGGAGTGGCTTCTGAACTGATACCAATTTTAATTAATTTGCTTTGGAGAAGATAGAGATTAATGAGGTCAAAAGCTTTTGTCAGGTTTATAAATATGGCACCAGTAAGGAGGCCTCTATCAGTGTTTTTCAGGATGTCATCAGTTAAGGACCAAAGTGCTTTTATAGTACTTTGCCCAGGTCAGAATCCATGTTGTTTAAAGGACAGCAGGTGATACTTCTGGATATAGAGGGAGAGCTGGATGTAGACTATTTTTTCAAGACATTTGCCAAAAATTGGGAGGATGGATATTGGATGGAAGCGAGAGGTATCTTTTGGTTTGAGTTGCTTTGGGACAGGGTTAATTAAAGCATGTTTCCAAATATGTGGTGTGCGACATAGATTATATATGTGGGTGAGAGGAAGGCATAGATGCTCTCGCATTGAGATATGAACCAGGGGTTTATGCTGTCAATCCAGGAAGAGTCTCAGTGGAAATATTTTCAAAAGAATAGAGACTTCTTTGGGGCGTATGCATTTGAAGTGGAAGAGGGGGGATGAATGATGGCGGGACAGGCAATTCATGATCTGTGGGAGGTGTGGAGTTTATTGATGAGAATTTGCTAAAATTCTTTAAGGAAGTCTGGAGAAAGTTTTGCTGTACGTTACTGAATGGTGTTTGTGGACAGGACATCATGAGGAGGTTTTCTTCCTGTAAGTAGGTTAATCTCTTTCCAAAAGTGTTTGAGGGAATGTAAGAAGGTAATTTGTTTCTTTGTTTGGAGATCTCTTTTGTGCCTTCTGATGGACTTCTTGGCAATGGTATACAAGACTTTACAGGAGGTGTGGTTGTCAGATGTGGGGTCTGTTTCCATTTGGCATGAGGCAATGTCATAATATAGCAAATGGATGTTGTGAAAACATGCAACTCTTGTTTTTAGAACTCAAGTACTTAGTGTTTAAAAACTGTAGCCAAAACTGTAGCAGCTGTTTGCTGCAAATGTAACAGTTGCTACAGTTTAAAAAGACAGAAGTGTTATTTCTCTGGGAAAGCAGAGGACCTCCTTTTTTCTGTTTGTTTGCTCCTCAGTTTAGAGTTGGGTGGGCACCAGATTAGGGGTAGCTAGCTACACCTCTACTTAATTTACTCCTTTTCAATGGAGGCCTGAGGGAAAAAAAAAGGTCCAAGAATTTCGCTGAAGTATACATACGTACTATTGAAGTTGGGCTATATACCATCAGTAAGCATTTTAGTACAAGATTAACATTTTGGTACTATATATATAATAGAGATTAACGTTTTGGTACAAGATATAATAGAGTACAAAATGTAAGTAATTTGGCGCACTACAGCTTATGTACTTTATAAATTTCTCCAAGTCTTTTGGGTTTCTAATACCATGATGGGAATGTTCTCCATTCCTAAGTCAAAGTACAATTAAAGTTCATGAAATTAGTACAGTTTCACTCTTTGATGTCAGCCAGTAGTGCTCTTTGCAGCACCCGCAATATGCCCAGTAATGACTCCTTCTGTAATTCGTACGGGGTTACATGGATTGGTAACATATCTGAATATGATTGTAAATTCTTTTCTATAAGACACATTGCTCCTACTACTATTGGAACTGTCTGGGTATCTTTCTTCCACATTGCTCTCATTTTTGTCGGCCAATCCTGATATTTTGACTTTGTGCCTCTCTGTACGCACGACACTGTAGTCACTGGGTATGGTGATTTCAATGATCAATGCTAATTTTGTCCTCTTTTCTTGGACCACTATATCCGGTTTTCTAGCATCTGTCTTTTGAACTGTTGGTAATGGGTGATCCCATTAAGTCTTCTAAAGTCTTCTAAACTTCTAAAAGTTAAGTTTTCTATAATATTCCTTACTGAGTTTTATTTGCATTTTTTTTTTATTGCTGATCCTTTATCAATTCCCAAGTATTTATACACTCCCTCTTGCTCAAGTCCTTTTTATATCACATTCTTGCCCCAAACTGATGTTTTCCCTGGTGCTGCAGTTTTCCTTTTTTAAAGGTTGCTTTTGCACATTTATCAAGACCAAATGACATTCCAATATCATCCGAAAAAGGTTTGACAACCTGCAGCTGTGCTTTCAGTTCCTCATCTGATGAGCTCTACAGTTTTAAATCATCGACAAAGAGAAGATGAGAAGTCATTAGACTTTGCTGTTTTCTAGTAGCCAAATTGTAGTCATGGCCTAAGCTGTTAAGTAAACAGCTTAATGTATTAATGGCAAGGCAGAATAGCAACAGTGACAGAGTCACCATGGAATATCCCACTTTGAATTTTTATCCCTGGGATAATAATCTGTCCTTTATCATGGCTTAATTGCAAGGTGGTCTGACATTGTTTCATGGTTACTGTAATATAGTCAATCAGTGTAGGGTGTATCTTATACATTTTTAAGCACTCTTTTATTCACGAATGTGGGATACTATCACATGTTTTTTTATAGTCAATCCATGCCATTCTTAGATTCTTCCCTTTTTACAGTTCTCCACTATAACTTTATTTAACAGCAAATGATCCTTTGTTCCATATAACTTTCTTTTATTGCCCTTTTGTTCCAATGCCGTAATTGAGTTTCCTTCTAAATTACTATAAACTCTGTCAGCGTCAATTCCCGCCAAGTTATTGGTCTCTAATCTTTAAGCTAGCTTGCAGGTTCACTCTTAAGTAAGAGCATTGTTTTTCCTGTTGGTAATCAGTGCGGTCTCTGTTCAAGGTGTGCATATAAATAGTTGTTACTCATGGCTAAATCCTCGTGCAAAGATGCTAATACTTTCAGCCAACAGTTAGGTACTGCATCTGGGCCTGGGGTTTTTCCAGTTAGAGACTTTTCTTAACTTTGTTTCAATCTCTCTGGCTGTTACTTCATCCCATTTCATATCCTATACCTTTAACCCTCTTATTCTTTCTTTTACTTTTTCTATCCATTTAGCATCTTTGTTATGTTCCACAGGATCTTCATAGATACTTCTCTAAAATGTATCTATTTCTTCTTCTTTTTGGGTGGTCTTTCAATTCCTTTTACCTTATTTCCCAATTCTCTGTAAAATTTTTTTGGATCATCAATAAATTGTTTATTCTGTACTTTTCCTTTATATTTATCTTCGTATCATCTAAGTCTTTCCGCCTGTGCTGAAATTTTTAGTTTGTTATTTGTGATAGTACATGATAGATCCTGGTCTGTTCTAGTACTGCATATTGCTTTTATCACATCTGTCTTTCTTAGTATTTTTGTTGATCTGTTCCCTCTTCTATAGTCTTCTAACAGTGACACTTCTTGTCTTAGCTGCTTTATAGTTTTCTGCATTCGATATTTCCATGATGGTATTCACTTTCACCCCTTCCTTTCCCTCGCTACCCTGTGTTTCTGTGGTAAAACTTTATCTTTTCAATGGAGGGCTCAGGAAAAAAAAGTCCAATAATTTATACATACGTACTATAGAAGTTGGGCTATATATACCATCAGTAAACATTTTAGTACAAGATTACCATTTTGGTACTATATATAATAGAGATTAATGTTTTGGTACAAGATATAATAGAGTACAAAATATAAGTAGTTTGGAGCATTACAGCTTATGTATGTGCAATGCACCAGTGTGATTGTACCGGTGTGAATGTATGCTTTTTTTATTTGATTTACTTTATAGCCAATTTAGTCATATCATAAGTAAAGGCCATGGCAGAGTAAATGTATTTTAGAGTTCAGGGAAGGAGCTTGAGAGTAAAGATAATATATATGTAGATTAGTACAGTTCTTAAAAGTACAGATATAGATCACAAAAATGAAAGTGGAAGGAAACAAGATGGGGAGTACGGTGGGCTCAAAGGAACTGTAGCTTTCAGAGATAAAGATAAGTTAGCCAAAAGCTATTAACTATATGAGTAGTGCACGAGAAAGCTATTAACTATATGAGTAGTGCATGAGAAAGCTATTAACTATGAGTAGTGCATGAGAAAGCTATTAACTATATGAGTAGTGCACGAGAAAGCTATTAACTATATGAGTAGTGCATGAGAAAGCTATTAACTATATGAGTAGTGCATGAGAAAGCTATTAACTATATGAGTAGTGCATGAGAAAGCTATTAACTATATGAGTAGTGCACGAGAAAGCTATTAACTATATGAGTAGTGCATGAGAAAGCTATTAACTATATGAGTAGTGCACGAGAAAGCTATTAACTATATGAGTAGTTCACAAGAAAGCTATTAACTATATGAGTAGTGCAGGAGAAAGCTATTACCTATATGAGTAGTACATGAGAAAGCTATTAACTATACGAGTAGTGCACAAGACAGGTATTAACTACAGATGTAGTGCATGAGCAAGCTATTAACTAGAGTTGTGCATGAGAAAGCTATTTAAAAGTCACTGGTCCTGCCATTGCACTCTCCCTCCTTAACATCCCCTACTTCTCATACCTTAATCTACTTTCTGCCCTTAACTCACTCTTCTCACTAGCTCTCTCTAATCTTCCTTGACTACTCTTTCTACTGTCTTCTAAAATCTATTAAGCAAATCACCTCAGAGAAACATTCTATTGTAATTGTCTTACCTTCATGCAACTACATCATGATAAAACTGAGTTTTTGTAGCCACTTACCCCAAAAACTATACTCATCTTAATGACATATTTCTTTTTATACATCTTGAAATAGTTATTCTATACTCCTGATTATTGACACTGTATAACATTGTATTGCTACTTAATGCCTTGTAATAATCCTGTAACATTGCTGTTTAATGTTAATTTATAATGAAAATTGTATAATATTTTGGAGCTTTTCTCCCTGGGCCACCGCTGCAAAAGGGCTCTTCAGCTCAGTCGGAAAATCCCGGTCAACAAATGTAAAATAAATAAATAATTAATTAATCAATAATTAACTACACAAGTAGTGCATGAAAAGCAATTAACTATATGAGCAGTGCATGAAAAGCTACTAACTAGACGAGTAGTGCATGAGAAAGCTATTAACTAGACATGCAGTGCATGAGAAAGGTATTAACTACACAGGTAATGCACGAGAAAGCTATTAACTATATGAGTAGTGCATGAGAAAGCCATTAGCTATACAAGAAAGCTATTGACTACACAAGTAGTACACGAGAACCCTATTAACTATACGAGCAGTGCATGAGAAAGCTATTAACTATATGGGTAGTGCATACGAAAACTAGTAACTACACAGTGCATGAGAAAGCTATTAACTGTAAGAATAGTGCATGAGAAAGCTATTAACTATACAAGCAGTGTATGAGAAAGCTATTAGCTAGACAAGTAGTGCATGAGAAAACCACTAACTATATGAGTAGAACATGAGGAAGTTATTAACATCAGGAGTGCGAGAGGATGGATTTATAGTAGAAAAGGAGTAAGTATGGAAATGTGGATCAGAGGAGATACTGGAACCCCACTTGTAGTTTCTTTAATTCAGGTAGACATTCCTACATATTATCTTATGTAGATGAGTTACTACTATATGCTCTGAATATGGACCGGTTTACTTGTTTAATGATTCAAGTCAAGCAAGCATTAGAACTTACTGCATTATCTGTAAGTGTAGAAAAAACATGCTGGTTTTGAATATTGTTTTTATTAGGTATCCCATTTTCTACTTGTACATTCGTTATCTATGGTGCTTTTATGTAAATACAGGTACAGGTTCTGCAGAACAAAAGATGTATGGAGTAAAACTAGATACCAGTGACACTTTTTAACTATTATCTTAAAATCACTTAAAAGGTTAACAGAACAATATTTTTGCAGCATGATAGATGTATTGGAGGAACACTAGACACCAGGAATATAACTTGATATCCTAAGTCACTTAGGTTCATAGGTAGGTACTAGGCTATTGACCCTGGGGCCTATATAAGCCCAGTCAAAAAGGTACCCTGGCTTTTGCCACCCAAGAAAATTATTTTCCTGTGCCACTGTCGAGCAGAGCCACAGAGGTGAATCCTGGGGTGAATTTCCTATTTCCCATCCAATCATCAAGATTTTTCTTGAAGAGTGCTAATGAGGAGCTTTGTTTGATATAGATAGGTAGTTTATTCCAGAGTATGGGAAGTCTCTGGGACAGGAATCTATCCCTCCAGCATGTTCTGTTTATTGTGGTGACAAGGTTTAAGTCCCTAGAGCTTGTAGCGCAGAGGGATTGGGATTTCTTTAAGTGGAGCATGTCCAACAGCTCTGGGTTTGACATAGCTTTGTATGTTAGGCAGAGATCACCTCTGAGTAGGCGATATGCGACAGAGTAAAGCTGGAGTTTTTTGAGACAGTCTGCGTAGGGCATCTGTTTGAGGCCAGTAATCCTCTATGTGAGGTATTTCTGTGGCCTTTCCATTTGTTGTAGATGTCTTGTGAGGTACATACCAAAAGGGGTGTTGTACTCTATAATCGGTCTAAAGAGTGATGAGTAGAGGGGAACAATGACCTCTTTTTTTCTGGATGAGAAACCTTTTGTGATGAGGTGTGCCACATAGAAGGATTTCCTGACTACTGTGGCAAAGTGATTATCAAAGGAGAGACTACTGTCCACCTGTGTCCCTAGGTCTCTTATCACACTTTCGGTGTTAAGTATACTACCACCTATGTTGTAGTTCATGGGTACAGAGTTTTTACCAAACGGGATGACAATGCACTTTTTGGCATTGAGCTTGAGGCCATGGCTTTGACACCAGGCATCTGTCTCAGTGAGGCCCTTTTGTAGGATGTCCACATCATTAGGAGTTTCAGTTATGGCTTCTAGTTTGCAGTCATCTGCGAACTTCATTAGCCAAAGACCTTCTGTGTTTGCCTGTACTTCAGAGAAGTAGATACCAAACAGGAGAGGACCCAGGACTGAACCCTGTGGTACTCCACTTATCACTGGTCTGAAGTCGGATTTGGAGTCTGCTACTTTCACAGTGTGAGTTCTGTCAGTGAGCCAGTTGGCAATCCATCTTGTGACATAGGGATTTATACCTAGTTTAGTGAGTTTATCTATAATTCCAGAGTGGGGGATGGTGTTGAATGCCTTGGCAAGATCTAGATTAGCTGTGTGAACCACCTTACCCTTGTCTATGGCTTTGGTGACTGCTTCAAATAAGTCTATCAGGTTTAGGAGACATGCTCTGCCTTTTACAAACCCGAACTGGGTGGGGTCCAGAGTTTGGAGATTACCAATGTCTTTGTTTATAAGTTCCATGAATATAAGTTCCATGGCCTTGCAAACCAGGCTCGTCAGGCTAATGGAGCAGTAGTTCCCGGAGTCCATGGTGGCTCTCCCCCCTTGTGTAGTGGGATAACCGTCACTGTGCGCCATTCAGCAGGCACAAAGCCTGAGGTGAGGCTATGAATGAACATGGTACTTAGGTGGGGTGCCAGTTCATTCTGTAGTTCATGTAGAACGCAGCCTGGGATGTTGTCTGGTCCCATGGATGCTGTGTTCTTGGCTTTGGAGAGTGTGGTTTTTACCTGTGCAGCCGTGGTTACAGGAACTTTGCATTCTTCCAGTATAGAAATGGGCTCTTTAGGGGGTGAGAGGGGGGTAAAGTTAGTACTGAACCTATCTGCCAGGATGTTGGCAATATCAGTTGGGTCTGTATATTTAGTGCCATTGTGCTGTAACTCAGAGCAGATCTGAGTGTTGCCACTGAGATTCTTGACATAGCAATAGAATGATTTGTGGCTGTCTTTAGAATCAGTGGCGAGTTTGTTTTCATAACTAGCTTTGGAGGATTTTATCAGGGATTGCAGCTTCATACTGAGGCTGACCAGGGAATTCCTCCACTCACCGGATTTTACTCTCTTGCAACAGTTTCTTCCTTCTGTTGTACAGTTTGTTTATGGCAGGGACCACCAGATTGGCTTCCTTTTTTGGAGGATAGGATCTTGGCTCTGTTTGGGATAGCACGATCCATGCACTCATGTAAGTGCTTATAAAGTGCAATTGTGCAGGATTCAGTAGTTGTAACTGTATTGTCCATCTGCATGGGTGTCATGAAGTTCATCATGTCTGTCTTAAGAAGCATGAAGTTGGCTTTGGAGAAATATTTTACCATGGTTTCCTTAATGGGGGGTGGGGGCAGGATGTAGATATCTAGGGTAATTAGCTTATGGTCGGATCGGACCAATAGGCATTGACTACAGGTGTGGAACACTGGTCACTCATGTTGGTAATGACTAGATCTAGGATATTGTTGCCTCTGGTGGGGGTGTGAATAAGTTGATCCAGGGCATTGGAGTTTATGAATTCCAGGAAGCGTTGAGCAAAGGAGTTGGTACATGAGTAGTTTTCCCAGTTAATGGTGGGGTAGTTGAAATCGCCCATTATTAGGGTGTTTGGTTGAACCCTAATATTTTCCAGTACATCAAGAAAAGTAGGAGTGGGAATCCTGGGGCATGGTAGGGGATCTGTAGCAAGCTACAATTTGGATTGCAGTTTTGCCCAGAGTTAGTTGCACTTGGATAACCTCGGCTGCATTATGCTGAGCAACTAGCCTAGAGGTGTGGATATCCTTAATGAATATGGACACACCTCCGCCTTTGGTGTTCTGGTCCAGGTTACATGGCTGAAAAGTGTGGTATAAGTTATAGCCTGTTAGTGCAGGGGTGCTCTCTGGAGCCTTGAACCAGGTCTCAGTCACTGCACAGATATTGATGTTCTCCATTTTAAGAAGTGCCTCGAGTAAGTGCATTTTGAGATTTAGAATTCTAGCACTGAGTAGCATCACCCTCAGTTTTTGCTTGCCTGTTCCTTTTACGGTGGTGAATTAGTCATTTGAACCTTGCCTAAAAAAGGCACTAAAGGGGCGGCAAGAACCTTAGCCAGTATCCGGAATCCCAGGGGTGAAAGGTGCAGGGCATCTGTGGCAAAGAATCGTGGTCTGTTGACCATGTCATCCCAGGCAGACAGATACTGGATCCCTTTCAAATGGCACCAGAAGCTTAGCCAATTGTTGAAGTCAATCATTTTGTCCTTGTACTGTGGCATCATTCTGGGTGATGGCAGAAGTTACTCAGGGCTAGGGTCATACCTGCCTGGGCTACAAAATTGGAGAGCTCTTCCATGTCTCTTTTCATGTAGTCCAGGGAGGTATGTCTCAGGTCATTCACACCAACATGGACAATGACAGAGTCATATTTGTACTTGTTGTGGAGTGACCTGAGTGCATGGGTTATGTGGTGGATCCTGGCACCTGACAGGCAGTTGACAGTAACCTTCTCTTTGTTTAGCCTGGTGAGTGGGACATCAGCGTGCCTGACTATAGCATCACCTACGACTAGTGTGTTGGGTACGTTGTTTTGCCTTATTGGTTGTGGTTGAGTGGCACACTGAGTCTGCGGGCTATGTGTCATTTGGGTTGTGTTGGGGGTTGGAGGTTGCTTGCATTTCTGCTTTGATGGTCTCTGTTTGAGCAGATTATTACTGAGAGCTTCCGCAAATGTTTTTGTGTTTCTATGTGTGGATTTTGGTGGTGTAGATTTAGTGAGACTATGTGATGAGTGTGGTGTGGTGCAAGTGTTTACCTTCTCCTCCTGACTGTCAAGTTCAGTCTTGGTTGGAGAGAGCTTTACCTCCAGTTTGGCTAGATAAGTGCATCTCTCACAGGTTGTAGTGTTGGGTGGTAGGAGGAGAGGGTTGTCTGTGTACATGAGGCAATTTCTACATTGCCCCAAGATGCCCAGACTCATCAGATAGACAGGAGAGAACACTGGGAGCTGACCCTTGGACATGCCTGAATAAAATAAAATTACATAGAGAAGACAGAGAAAAAGCTTTGAAGTATGTGCCCTCAGCACAAAAGGAGATAATTAACACTAAAGAGTTTTAGTCCTGTGTGCTATCACTAGATATCAGGGATACTTTTTCAATATTACCCTAAGTCACTTAAAAAGGTAATATAAGAACAGGGATGAAGGTTTAGCACACAAAATTAGCTTGCTAGAAGAGCTTCAATTCTCTGAACCGCCACTAGATGCTAGGGATACACTTTAAATACTCCCTTAAGTCACTTAAAACAGGTACATTAAAACGCTTCAACACCTGTAACCTTGGTGTAGAAAGCAGCTCATTAACAATCCAGAGCTTCACTCCTCTACACCAACTGGAGAGGGCTTATATGTTCAGTTCTGTTCTGACCCATAAAAAGTATGAAACTCTTAATGTCTGGCATTATTGTGTGACTGTAATAGTCTACAAGTTATGAAGAACAGAACATGGGCAAAATCAGAAACAACTGTAAACGATGGAGGTGTGTCCATGAGGGGTGGAGAAGCTAAACCTCTACACAGCCATTCTGAAGACTTGCAGACAAAGCCAAGAAGTATACTTTAAATTATTTTTAAATATTACTTAGAATCTCTTAAAAAAAGTTAATAGCGCAACAAGTTGAGCACCGAAGTGCATTTTTGGAACATTAACAAGAGTGAAACTTTAATGTCTAGCATTATTGACTGACTGTAATCATTCAAAATTTACAACTGGCTGGGAAAAATAGGAGGTTACATCAGGGACAGACTGTAAACTAAAAGACAGATAAAAGGTATGGACGTTTATGTGCTTGTGTATGTGTTTGAATGTGTGTTTATGTCTTTGTGTGAGAATGAATGAGAGGGATGCCTGTGCCAATGTGATGCATGGGCTACCAGAGGTGGTTACCACAAGAAAGTGCTGAGTAGCACTAGTGGTAACACCATATGATTCAGAGACATGCAAATTAACCAATAATGAGGTCTATCCTCATAGCAGATAACGTATCTCTGAATCACATTTTCTGCGATTGTGGAAACAACCCCTTTTGGCCCCAGCTCTTCACACCCATGGCGGGAATCTTTATGAATCCCTGGGATAGTTATTAAACAAACTAGAAGGTGGAAAGATAAAATTATGTCACAAGTTTTGACAAGGAATGGGATCATTTAGATGCTAAGTGTTATAATGGATGGTTAAAGAGACTGGGTGAAACTCACCCTTTTTTGAAAGACTTCATATGGTGGTAAGGACATAAGTTAACAATTAAAGCTTTAATGAAATATAAAGCAATGTTTGAAAGATTATGCTTTTGTGGGGTAATGGAAACAACCGAGCATATATTTTTGAATGTTCTTAAGGTAAAAGGTTTTGGAATCACCTTGAAAGTTGTAACATCTGATAGTGCTTGATACATGTTGTTTATCTGTGATTTATTATATTATTGTTTTAAACCTGATGGAGACATTTCTGAGTTAGAATTGTTCAAATGGACTTACATATTATGGAAGATTTGGGTGATGAGCTATGCACAGGGATCAACTTTAAATAACCGAAGATCAGAACACAGATGTTCATTATTGCGACACTGAAAATACCAAAATCTGAAATACCCGAACACAGAAGCTTTCCCAGGGTAAGTAAACACTTGCCCAAACTTAAACTAAATACACACCAAAGTTATTAAAACCCACCCAGATGGGGGGGGGGCTACACTCCCCACACCCCCAACTATATGTATAAACTCTGGGCTCACACTACAGTGGAGAAAAGGGCATGCTGGGAAAGTGTTTACTTACCCTGCATAAAGCTTCAGTGTTCTTGGGTGTCAGGTTTTGGTATTTTCAGTCTTGTGATAATGAACGTCAGTGTTCTGATTTTCAGTTATTTAAAGTAGAGCTGTGCACAGGTATTACATAATAAGAGTTGGGATACTGAACAAACTTGCACACAGTGATTTTTTAATGTGATAAAATTCAAATGCTGTGTTTACTGACATAATTATTACATAAGAAATAAACTTAATTGAACCCTACTATTTTCAGTAACTGCTATGGGATCTTTTACGTCCACATAATCTACCATCAGCACAGGTGCATAGGACCACCTTGGTTTAAAGTCTTATCCAAAGGATGGTACACAGAGGATTGCAGCACTGCAGTGTCAGAATTGGAAAATTAATCCAAGGACTGGTGAAGGGAATAGAACCACACACCACGTTAATGTTTAAGGCAAGTATGGCACCTGTCGAGCGAGTGCACTGTATTTACAGATTAAGAACATGATGCTACTTAGAGATCACCTTTGTCCTAAATATCACCAAACAAACCATATCACTGGCCTTATGAAACTGTTTTATTTTTATGTATTATTTGGTATCTGGCTTAGTCCCAAAATGCTAGTGACCTCTTTTCAGGGGAGACCTGAGGTGGTATTTATACTACTAAGGCAAATTTGGCCAGGGCATTAAGGAACTTCATGTATACATTTTTTAAAGGTACCATAAGATCTTTTACATTACCTGAATTACCACCAGCTCAAGCAGATGGGACCTTGGTTTAACAACTCATCCAAAGGATGGCCACAGTCAGGAGTGCGTCACCCCCTAATACTGTATTGCAGTGTCAATAATCCAGTCACTGTGAGTGGGAACAGAACCCACAGTCTTCAGGTCTTCCAGTATCAAAGGCAAGTGAGCTCCATGTTGAGATCCTGACACTGAATTAACTTGAAATGTAAGGAAGCAAGGAATGAAGCAAAACCTTTGCACTTACTGCAAAGCAAAGCTGCTGTCAAGAAGAGGAGCATGCCAGCTTCCATGATCCTAGGAGTTTATGTTCTGGAACTGTATCGATAAGCTAATAGACACAGAACATAAAGCAATGTGCTTTCTGTCCTCTGACTGAAATAGTGAGGAAATTGAGTCATTCCGGTTTTCACTTTCGTGACTGTAAAACAAATTATAGTGACTATAAGTATCCACTCTATATTCTCAAGACTAACAAGCTGAGTTCACATTTTCACAGTAAATACAACTGGAATTGGACAGTGCTAGTACAGGTATGCTTATAACATAGGGACTCAAACTGTATAATTTTCAAGCAAGTGCCCCATAAAGTAAATAAGGAAAAATCATTTATTGCAGGGAACAAGCTCCTCCTGCACCCCCAGTGTGGAGTGCTTTACCCCTTACACCCCTTTATTTTATTCTGCCTCAGAGAAATAAAAAACAATTATAAGCAACAAAGTGAAATGCATGTCTCTCACTTTCTCTGGGATACCACAGTCTTTTTAAATTGGAATTACTTTTATTGGAACTGCTTTCATCTTGTACTGTTGGAACTATTAAACTTTATTGGTGGGTCCAGGCGGACTTCGTTGCATTTTTTGTGCATTTTCAGTTGCCGTTTATTCCTTGTGGAATACCACAGTCTTTGGCTACTATTTATACAACAAAGTTGGCTTGGGGGTTGGTATAATGGTTAAGGTGTTTACCTTATAGACACAAGGTACAGGGTTTGATTCTCACCTTTGATAGGGAAATTTGCTAGGCTTAAAATGGCCCACTAGAACAGCTAGCCTAGTACTAACGCATGAAGCACTGTATGCCATGGAGTACAGCTAATATGCAGTGTACCCGCTAAGCCATGAAGTAGGACTAGCATACAATATACCTGCTAAGCCACAAAGAAGGACTAGTATACATGCTAAGCCATGAAGTAGGACTAGTATACAGTATACACTATACATGCTTAGCCATGAAGTAGGACTAGTATACAGTATACACTATACATGCTTAGCCATGAAGTAGGACTAGTATACAGTATGCAGTATACATGCTAAGCCATGGTGGAGGGCTAGTATACAATGTATCCATGTACCAAAGCCCTTTGCAATTCATAAAGCATTGAACACAAATAGGCAAAACTTCACATGGGATCTTACACCACTGTGTGGACAGAATATGCAGTTAACACACCAGACATGCACATTACCTCTACATCATGACTGTACACTATTAGGAAACAGAAGACCACCTGTGTACAGGCAGGTCTTAATAGGGTAGCATATGAGTCTCCAGCTGCTTACAAATAGACTGTTAGCTATTTCTGAGTTCAGAAATCCTTTCACTAATGATCTCTGACTCAGCTACAAAGGTGAGCAGCATATCAGCATTAAAAAAAGGAAATATTAAGAAATAACTCAATTTCATAGTAGAAAAAGCCTTACCTACAATAAAATTATCTGTGGTGCAGCCAGACTTGCTACTACAACCAAACTCTTCCATCCCCAAGCAGTGATGCTGCCTGCTTCTGCCAATTGGAACTTGTGCAGCACCAGATCTCCTTCTTATCATATTATGGTAATGACTTTAGCTTGCATTACCATCATGTGAAGTGAATGAAACATTTTAATGAATCACTCCTAGGCATGACAGAGGAGCACAGTACAGCTTGAAAAAGCTTGATCAGGTATAATATACCTTACTAAGTAGTTACTGCTTAATACAGTATATTACTTTATGAAGCTGTTTCTCCAGGCTGTGCTGTAAAGGTCAGCCATGTTATACATCACTCCCATGTCCACATTCGGAGCACTGGTGCATATAGTACACAGTGGTTTGTTTTGCATTCCTGTGTGATCTGTGTGATCCATGTCTATGAGATGTGCACTAAATAATGCACA
Organism: Protopterus annectens; assembly: GCF_019279795.1. Taxonomy (NCBI): domain Eukaryota; kingdom Metazoa; phylum Chordata; order Ceratodontiformes; family Protopteridae; genus Protopterus; species Protopterus annectens. The sequence goes on from NC_056729.1 coordinate 1,679,678,672, forward strand.
AGATGTATGTTTCTGAATATCAGGGCCTCAGAACACAAAAACACAGCACTAACACATCATTTCTACAAAGAGCAAATAACAAGACATGAGATTTATTACCTCAAGGTCTAATGTTTGAACAATCTCTCACTGAGCAGCAACATGTAAACCCTAATGAAACATACCTCTTATCAGACACGGGCTCATACAGCATGCCTGGCTACAATGTTGCAACTAACCAGATGTATGAATTTCTCAAATTAACAGCTGGATCATCTGTGCATAGATTTCCTCTGCCTGGCTCTGTGACACTGGGGAAGGAATCCTGACTGCAACCCAGGTGATTAGGGTTTGACTAGCGGCTCTGGACTGTGACCTAGGTGATTAGGGTTTGATTAGTGGCCATGGATTGTGACCCAGGTGATTAAGGTTTGACTAGTGGCCATGGATTGTGACCCAGATGATTAAGGTTTGACTAGTGGCCCTGGACTGTGACCCAGGTGATTAGGGTTTGACTAGTGGCCCTGGACTGGGACCCAGGTGATTAGGAGTTGACTAGTGGCCCTGTCACTGGAGAAACCAAGTAGATAAGGGAAGGATTAAAGGTGCAAGGCCTGTTCACTTCTCATGGGGAGAGTGCAGGGTTGTGTACACTTGGGGGCACACTTGATGGTGTTAATTTCCTGTTGGGGACTAGGAAAGTTATGTCTTATGTGGTTGGAGCAGGAAAGCTTAGAGAGAATGCTTCTTGTAGAAGTGTCAGGAAAGCTTCTGATGTTATCCCACTGAATGCTCTTCCCCTATGCCTCACCAGATGCAAGTTTTTGGAAAGGGGAAACTAAAAGGAGTAAACCATTCCCAATGGCTATCTGAATGATGGTCTGCCTGGGTGATGAGCTACAAATGGGTTGCTCGGCAGGAGAAGGGCTTGGTGATTGACAAACAGTGGAGGTAAAGAATGTCAAAAAAAGAAGAACGACTTTTTTAAGTTTCAAAAGCTCTCAGCCTCTTATATTATACCTTTAATAAAAACAACAACATGACTAATCATTCTTTCATGGAAGGTCTTATTCCATTTGTCTGGGGAAAGTCCACTTATTGTATGGCTGCAAAAAGATGGTGTACTACTATCCCTAAACTACAGACCTCTTCTATTATTGTCCTCTTTATTAAAAATACTGAGAAAGGTTGCACACTTACAGCTTCTGTAGTGTCCAAGCAAGTATAAACCCCTTTCTGAGATATATAACATGACTTCAGAGAAACACTTGGAAAAGTTATGTCCTTGATGGAATGTTGCTGAGTTTGTACTTGCCCATTTAAATAGCAAAACAGTTGTTGGGACACTCTTTTTTTGTCTTTCTAAAATGTTTGGTACAGTTGATCATAACACACTAGTAAATATTTTTTCAAGCTACACTATCATTACCACCAGGTGGTTTGCTAGTCATTTAGAAAATAGGTACTATTCAGTAAGGTGGAATAATGCACTCTCAACCTTGCTTGCAGTAATTCAAGTGGTCCCTCAAGGCTGAAAGTTAGAATCTCTATCAGTGATAAGGGAGGTCACTCTAGAAGTGCCAAACTGGTACAAATTACAGAAGATGCAACCCTTCTCCATGTTGATATTGCTTTTTCTCTAGTTAATATAAGCTACAGCACTATCTTAACTCTTTGCAGTCAAAGCTTTCAGTTGTAGGAAAGATAATCCTTTCTCGTCTTTCAATAGTTCAGGAATTCAGGCAGTAGACTCCACTAAATTGCTGGGAGTTGTTACTGATAATCAGCTTAAATTTGATGTCCATGTAAAGTCAGTCTTGACCACAAATCGACAATAACTAGTACGTTTTTACAGGGTCAAAACTTGTTTTTTTCCCAAGTGCAACACAAACCACTGTAATAAGTTAATTGGGAAAATTCTTAACCACGGTTTAAAAATGAAAACCCAATTAAGTTTAAGGGAAATTTTTACCTGCAGCGATGAATGTAAATAACCCAATTTACATGACCAAACGTTTAAATCAACCCGCCCATTTTCCAAAAAACCAATATTGGGAAAACTAATTAAAAAGGTTTGGGGGTTTCCAAAATCTAATGGCTTTTTTCCCAGACCTTTGGGGGGGTATTTTCCAAAACCCCAATGGAAGGGAAAATTTTGGAAATCAGACTTTTTAAAAAGTGACCATTTAAAACTTTTTCATTAAATTTTTAAGTAGAAAAGGCCGGGTTTTCAACCCCAAGGAGCCACGCAGTCTACCCAAACTATTGCAGCTAACATATGTGAGTAAAGACCACTTTCACAATCAAAAATTTTAAACATGAAATCCAAAAAGAACCGGAATGGGAAAAACCCTTTAAAAAAAAGCAAAAAAAAAACCGGACTTATAAAGAAAAATGTGTCCAAGAGAAAGGGAAATGCACTTCATTAACCCAAATTTAGTTAAAAAGTACAACTAAAAGGGGAAAAGAGACAAAAAATTTTGTTTCCCTGACTTAGATTTGAATTGAAAATAATTCAGGGTTTTTTCACCAAAAAAAATTTATAAATATATAAACCATTTATTTAAAAGATAAAGGGAGGGAAATTTTCAGGGGAAAAAAAGGAAAAGCAGGAAAAGGTAAGCTTATAAATAAGGGTTTTTTAAAAATTAAAAAAACGTGCTAAATAAATTAAGGAAACATTTTTTGGGAAGTCCCCTTTTACATTTTAGCCTTTTTTCCCCCTTTCACCCCCTTTTTTTTACCCCAGGAAATAAAAAATAACCAAAATTTTAAAAAAAAACCCTTAATTTTCGTGGCACCCCAGCTTTTAAATTAATTACTTTTATGGAAACCTTTCAACTTGGACTGAACATTAAAATTTTTGGGTGGGGCAAAGTGTATGCTTTCATTTTTTAAAAATTTTTATTTTAATATATTTTATATATTTATAAAAAATTTTGTTTATATTTAAGGTTTTTCTTGACACAATCTTTGAATTCATTTTTATAAAGGGGTTTGCAGTATTATTTTCATGAAAATTTTCCTATATTAATGTTTTTGACTGTTTTCCAAATGGCAGTTTTTATTTCAGTTTTCTAGCCAAAGAATTTGGGCACCCCTAAATTACCTCAACCCAAGGGCCCAGTACCCTTTTTTAAGCCAAAGTAAAGTAACAGTAACAAACAAGGGTTAAAAAATAAAGTAAACAGGAAACAGTTAATTATGGTTCATAATTTTAACTAATTACCCGAAAGTCATGCAAGGGATGGAGACAGATCAAATCAAAAACTGTTAGGGGATGAAGTTGGAACCCCCATCCGTAGCTTAAGGGAAGGATTAAATAGTACCAAAGTTCCATTAAAATTTTTCCCCAAAATAAAATTGGGGGCCTTTTGGTTTATGGGATCTCCCATTGGTTTTGGGCAAAAAAGAAATTTTAAAACCCCCAAACGTCCCCTTAATTCTACCATTTGTTTCAACCTTTGGGCCCGGGCCACCTGGATCAACCATTTTAGGTGCATGAGCTCCAGCTCTTCAAATGCTGTTCCCCCCTTTCAGAAATTTCTGCCTAAAAGGTACAAAATACCACCCCTAATTAGCCTTAAAAAAAAATTAAAAAAACTTTACCCCAAGAAAAAGCTTCCAACAATAAAATTCGGGACCAAAGGGCTTGCTACCCAAAAAATTTTAAAAGGGGGATGGTTGGCAATGAATGGGAAATTTCAAGGGGGCCCTTTTTACATATTTTTATCTTTAGTTGTTTTCTTTATTAATTTTAACCTTTTAAGAATCCCCCTCCTAACTTTGGGAGGCCCCATGGAAGAAAACCGACCCGGTAAAATCTCTACTTAAAAGACCAAAAACCCGTTTTTTTAAAAAAAAGGTTAGTGGGAAAATACCAGTTAACAAATTTATCCCAAAGCCCAAAAAGGTGCAATAGAAATGGTTTTTTTTGGGTTCCCTTTTCCCGGGAACCAAACCCCTTTTTTGAAAAAATGCCAATGATTTGAAATCCCGGGCCTAGAAAAACAACCTAAAACCTTTCAAAGACAAAAACAAGACTTTTAAAGGTTTATCCTTCAGGTAAAATTTTGCCATTCGTCCAGAAATGTAAGCCATGAAGTAGGACTAGTATACAGTATACACTATACATGTAGCCATGAAGTAGGACTAATTATACAGAATGCAGTATACATGCTAAGCCATGGTGGAGGGCTAGTATACAATGTATCCATGTACCAAAGCCCTTTGCAATTCATAAAGCATTGAACACAAATAGGCAAAACTTCACATGGGATCTTACACCACTGTGTGGACAGAATATGCAGTTAACACACCAGACATGCACATTACCTCTACACCATGAATGTACACTATTAGGAAACAGAAGACCACCTGTGTACAGGCAGGTCTTAATAGGGTAGCATATGAGTCTCCAGCTGCTTACAAATAGACTGTTAGCTATTTCTGAGTTCAGAAATCCTTTCACTAATGATCTCTGACTCAGCTACAAAGGTGAGCAGCATATCAGCATTAAAAAAAGGAAATATTAAGAAATAACTCCATTTCATAGTAGAAAAAGCCTTACGTACAATAAAATTATCTGTGGTGCAGCCAGACTTGCTACTACAACCAAACTCTTCCATCCCCAAGCAGTGATGCTGCCTGCTTCTGCCAATTGGAACTTGTGCAGCACCAGATCTCCTTCTTATCATATTATGGTAATGACTTTAGCTTGCATTACCATCATGTGAAGTGAATGAAACATTTTAATGAATCACTCCTAGGCATGACAGAGGAGCACAGTGCAACTTGAAAAAGCTTGATCAGGTATAATATACCTTACTAAGTAGTTACTGCTTAATACAGTATAATACTCTGTGAAGCTGTTTCTCCAGGCTGTGCTGTAAAGGTCAGCCATGTTATACATCACTCCCATGTCCACATTTGAATCACTGGTGCATATAGTACACAGTGGTTTGTTTTGCATTCCTGTGTGATCTGTGTGATCCATGTCTTTGAGATGTGCACTAAATAATGCACAAGATGTATGTTTCTGAATATCAGGGCCTCAGAACACAAAAACACAGCACTAACTCATCCATTTCTACAAAGAGCAAACAACAAGACATGAGATTTACTGCCTCAAGGTCTAATGTTTGAACAATCTCTCACTGAGCAGCAACATGTAAGCCCTAATGAAACATACCTCTTATCAGACATGGGCTCATACAGCATGCCTGGCTACAATGTTGCAACTAACCAGATGTATGAATTTCTCAAATTAACAGCTGGATCATCTGTACATAGATTTCCTCTGCCTGGCTCTGTGACACTGGGGAAGGATTCCTGACTGCAACCCAGGTGATTAGGGTTTGACTAGTGGCTCTGGACTGTGACCTAGGTGATTAGGGTTTGATTAGTGGCCATGGATTGTGACCCAGGTGATTAAGGTTTGACTAGTGGCCATGGATTGTGACCCAGATGATTACGGTTTGACTGGTGGCCCTGGACTGTGACCCAGGTGATTAGGGTTTGACTAGTGGCCCTGGACTGGGACCCAGGTGATTATGGGTTGACTAGTGGCCCTGGCACTGAAGAAACCAAGTAGATAAGGGAAGGATTAAAGGTGCAAGGCCTGTTCGCTTCTCATGGGGAGAGTGCAGGTTTGTGTGCACTTGGGGGCACACTTGATGGTGTTAATTTCCTGTTGGGGACTAGGAAAGTTATGTCTTATGTGGTTGGAGCAGGAAAGCTTAGAGAGAATGCTTCTTGTAGAAATGACAGGATAGCTTCTGATGTTATCCCACTGAATGCTCTTCCCCTATGCCTCACCAGATGCAAGTTTTTGGTAAGGGGAAACTAAAAGGAGTAAACCATTCCCAATGGCTATCTGAATGATGGTCTGCCTGGGCGATGAGCTACAAATGGGTTGCTCAGCAGGAGAAGGGCTTGGTGATTGACAAACAGTGGAGGTAAAGAATGTCAAAAAAAGTAGAACGACTTTTTTAAGTTTCAAAAGCTCTCAGCCTCTTATATTATACCTTTAATAAAAACAACAACATGACTGATCATTCTTTCATGGAAGGTCTTATTCCATTTGTCTGGGGAAAGTCCACTTATTGTATGGCTGCAAAAAGATGGTGTATTACTATCCCTAAACTACAGACCTCTTCTATTATTGTCCTCTTTATCAAAAATACTGAGAAAAATTGCACACTTACAGCTTCTGTAGTGTCCAAGCAAGTATAAACCCCTTTTTGAGATATATAACATGACTTCAGAGAAAAACGTGGAAAAGATATGTCCTTGATGGAATGCTGCTGATTTTGTATTTGCACATTTAAATAGCAAAACAGTTGTTGGGACACTCTTTTTTTTGTCTTTCTAAAATGTTTGGTACAGTTGATCATAACACACTAGTAAATATGTTTTCAAGCTACACTATCATTACCACCAGGTGGTTTGCTAGTCATTTAGAAAATAGGTACTATTCAGTAAGGTGGAATGATGCACTCTCAACCTTGCTTGCAGTAATTCAATATTCAATTCATATGAAAGCATACCATGGGGAGAAGATTTATCATGGTCACCATAGAACCTAGAGCTCTTAACACTGCTTCAGCTGTTGGTAAATGGGTCTGAAGAATGTGTAATATGTGCAACCTCAAGCTGCATATCCTGTCTGAGGTGAGGAGCACCTTCGATTGTATTGTGTCCAGCCATGCCCCAAAGAACTCTAGAATCTGAGCTGGGTGAAGAGCAGACTTTTTCATATTGATCGTAATGCCCAACTTGTTGGCTAGCTGAAGGAAGGAGTCCCTGGCCTGACATAGTTGATGCTCTGTGGGGGTGGTAAAGAGCCAATCGTCCAGGTATGGAAAGACCTGAATGCAATGAACCCTCAGGTGAACCGCTACTACTGCCATTACCTTGGTAAACACCCAGAGGACTGTGGTGAGACCAAAGGGGAGGGCTCAAAATTGGTAATGATTGGCTCCCAGCCGGAAGTAAAGGGACCTCCAGGAGTGCCTGTTCATCTTGATGTGACAGTATGCATCCTGGAGGTTGATCGAGCACACCCAGTCTCTGTCCTGCAGATGAGGCAGGATAGATTGAATCGTGACCATCCAGAATTTTGTCTTGGTTACTGACAGGTTCAGTTTGGACAGATCCAATATTGGTCTAAGGTCCCCCATTTTTTTTGGCACTAAAAAGAACCTGGAATAAACCCCAGATCTGGACTGGTCTGGGGGGACCGGTTGGATGACTTGTTTTCTTAGCAGTGAGTCTACCTGCACTGCTTTTTCCTCCCGCTGTGTGGGTGGGATGTCCAGGAGGGCTTTGCTGGATGGGGGAGATCCTTGAAGGGAACAAAATATTTTCTGGATATGACTTGCAGCACCCAGTGATCTGTAGTGATGGACTCCCATGCTAGTGGGTGAAGCGACAGATGACCTCCGACTGCCTCCAGAGATGGACAGCCGGGCAACCCCTCAGGGTTGCTGTCTGGGTTTATCCAAGAAAGTTTTTCGGGACCCGAAATTCCTAGGACCCCATCTGCTCTAGGGCTGCATCTATCATATCCCCCTCTTCCTCTGGGGGAAGGTGAGTCCTGAGCATCCCAAGAAAAATGCCTGAGACTTGCAGAACCACATCTTTTTCTGGCCTCTCTGGTTCCTAAAAAAAAGAACCTTTGAGGCAGTGAGAAGTGGACCCTGACAGCAGACAGTGTCTTCCCGTCCTTCTCACTCTGGACCAAAGTCTCTCTGACTGTCTTCCTGAAAAGGGAAGAACCATCATAAGGGTTGTTGGTAAAAGACTCCTTGAATGGCTCCAAGAACTGACATAGGCAGAGCCAGGTGTGACACTGGATGGCAATGCCTGACCCCGCTGCCCATGCAGCTCCCTCCATGGCATGGGAGAGCAAACACATAGATGTGTTGGCTACAGATTTTAGGGTGGCCATTCGTGCATCAAACATCTTCCTGTCCTCTGCTGACATGGACCCTGGGATCGACTCTGTGACTTCCTTGACCAGATCTCTCTGGAGTCGAATAACATGTGCCATGTAGTTTAGCGCCCTCACACAGAAGGTCACTGCAGCATAAACTTGCTTCCCAAAATGATCCAATGTTCTCGACTCTCGGTCAGGCGAATAGACCATTGAACTCTCCTGGGTAAGTTCCTTCTTGGTGCCCACCACCACCAGCATAGCATCTACAGAGGACCACTTGTGCCAGTGTAATTTGTCCATGGGAGGGCTTAAAATCTTGTCCGGGTGCTTGGGTATTAGCTCTACAGTGTCCGGCTCCTTCCACCCCCTAGATGTTATCAAATTCACAAGTGGATCAGCAGGAGGGGACACCCAAGAGGTAGACCGGCCCAAGTTGAATGCCTCTAGAAACACAGACTCATCAGAGGTTGATTTTGGGGCAGACAACCCCCCTCTTTGGCAGAGGATCTCCATGATGTCTCCAAAGGAGACATCCTCAGGGGGTGATCTTGGGGAACCTTCCCCTTCATCCAGGTCCATGTCTTCAGTGAGGGACTCTGGGGGAGAGCCCAAGTGTCTCCTTTTACACATATGCTTGCAGGGGCGGCTCCTCAGTGGGACAATCTGGGGAGACCTTGCAAGTGGGTTGTTCCAAGGCTGGAACGTCCTGGGGCACTGCAGCTATGGGATGTCCCTTAGAGGGCAAGATGGTCAGACCTGCACTCAAGGCCAGGGTGGTCTGGACAGACTCCAAAGATGAAATAGTCAGAGGCCTCAACCCTGCAAGAATCCTCTCCACCACATCGAATGCCGAGGGGGAACAGACCTCCTGGGCTGAACTAGCAAAAGCCACACCTCCCCAGATCCAACCGGGGAGTCAGAGCCGAGCCTGTAGGAGCTGAAACACTGAGGGGAATGCTTCTCTCCAACAAGCTCAGAGCAGAGAGCACTTCCTCAGATCCGACCCTGAGGCCACAGCTCCGAGAGTTTGGATCTGATCTAGTCAGATCCGAAACATTCAAGGCACTGACCGGTATTGAGGTACAGGGTACCATCGGCACTGACCCCTTGACTCCGACCATCCTTGGATCCAACAACTCTGAAATCACAGGTCAGATCGGAGAAGGAGTGATAGGTCTAAATACCTGGAAGGCGCCCGCTCCAGTGGGAGAAGGCCCGACAATACCCGCATCTGGATTTGAGTGTGGATACACCTGCGCATCATCTTGTCCATCTCCGCTTCAGATATGCTCTGGGTAGAATGGGAGGATGCCGCTGAAGTGGGCTGAGAAAGTCGGTGGGGATAGGGCCTAGGGGGTGACCAGCTAACTTGAACCTCGGGATCAGGGGAGAACCTCAGGGACCTGAGCCGAGGTGTAACAGGCCTGGAAACAGGCTTAACCTTCTGTGGGGGGCTGGTCTCCAATGAGCAGTCAGGGGAGCGCTTACGAGGCTGGTCCTTCTTGACATTATCCCCTTCCCCGGGCCTCTTGGCAGGAGGGTGAGTCCCAGAGGCCAAGAAAGGGGAAAATAAAGCAGCAGCCGCTGCTTTCATAGCAGGGGAAGGTGGGACCTCAGTCCTAGCAGAGGAGGGCAACAGGCCCTTAACAATCAGTTTGTCCTGCCTGTCCTTAAGTGCTCTGGGGTTAAACCCAGCGCAAATAGAATAGGGAGAGTGGAGGTGAGCCACCCCCAAACAAACCATGCATAGAGTGTGGCCATCCACTGGGGAAAGCTTATGGCCACAATGTGCACCTTTTGAAACCTGGCTTTGGCGTATCCACCATGCCTCAGCCAGCCCAAAAGAAACATACACACACACGCACCATGAGGAAAGAAAAGAGGGGAGGAAAGATAGAAAAACCTGCAAGAAAATAGCTACACAGAACCCCGAGAAGGTATAGATAAGTTAGAAGTGTAATATATAGGTAGAAAAGCCAAAAAAGTAAAAAATTACTTTTCAAAGAACACCACTATCTCAATGGGGCAGATGAGAACTGGGGGGAGAAGGGAGACCAGGGCATTATGAGTAAGGGGAGGAGCATGGAGCTCGGAGCCATAGCTGGAAAATGAGGTCGTGTCGGATCCAATGGGAATTCGAGGACCCACTGGTTGAAGAACAAATAAAGTAAACTACTTCAGATCATATTTTGTTCCCACCAACCCCTGATAAGTTATCAGTATTAAGTGCATTTCTTCAGTACAGGAGCACAGGATTTGAACTACTAACCTTTTACATCATAGAGATGTAGAAACCTTCTTTATACCACCACTCCTGTAGTAGAGCCCGGCACTTTTAAGATAAATGAGTTAGTAGATATGAACATTATTAGGTCATACTGATTTGTATTACATCTGACCGCCTTAAAAAACTCCAGCTATACTCTGTCGCATATCATCTACTCAGAGGCTATCTCTGCTTAACATACAAGGCCATGTCAAACCCAGAGCTGTTGGACATGCTACACTTAAAGAAATCCCAATCCCTCAGAGCCACACGCTCTAGGGATCTAAACCTTGTCATCACAATAAACAAAACATGCCAGAGGGATAGGTTCCTGATCCCAGAGACTCCCCATACTCTGGAATAGATTGCCCATACATGTCAAGCAGAGTGCCTCTTTGGCCCTCTTCAAAAGGAACCTTGATGATTGGATGGGAGAAAGGAAATTCACCCCAGGGATCACGTCAGTTGCCCTGCTAGACAGGGGTCCAGGGAAGTAAATAGTGTGGGAAGAAATAGCCAGGGAATTGTTATGGCTAGGCTTGTATAGGCCCTAGGGCTGATAGCCTAGTACCAACCTATGAACCTATGAACCTATGTGTGTGTGGTGTGTATATATATATATATATATATATATATATATATATATATACACTTTCTTACTAGTTACTAGACATAAACTATTTAAGATAAACCAGATTTATATGTGTGTATTTATCCTTATGCACAGTTAAATAATGCAGCCCATACACATGTAGCTATAAATGCCTGTATGTTTTATCTGTTTGGAGATTTTTCTCCTAAAGACTCCACTGAAAATGGAATCTTCCAAGTTGGACACTTTCAGTCAAGAAATATAACTAAACTAAAACAAACAAATAAATAAATAATCAAGACTAACAAAGTGTGCAGCCCTTGCTTGCTTCTTGTGTGCTATCTGCAGCCTGTCACAGTACAGCTAAAATTGTCTTTGTGTTTTGTGTTCTTTAAACGGCAAACGTCTGTTGTAACTCTGTGACAGAGCAAGCATTTAATATGCAGGCTTGTTCACCTTTAGAGCTGAAACAAATAGCCGGTTATATTTCATGCCTGAAAATATGAGCTGGTCTTCTAGAATTAAAGTTTATTATCATTATGACCACCAAACATTATGTAGAAAGTGGTAACAACCGAGATTCAAAATAATTTGCATAGTAGTAAACATCTGCAGTAAACCTGAAGTTTTACAAGAAAAGTATGACTGCAGTTGTGACTTCTCATGGTAATTACACATTATGTACATGTAGTGCGTGCAGACACACACACACACACACACACACACACACACACACACACACACACCCTCCCTCCTTCTGTTTTCGGTGTCCCTGTGTAATTTGTATGTTGTACAGTAATTCCAGACCATTACTGTCAGCATCCATAATGATTATGCATTCCTGTATCTTAAAATAAAGGTCATGCTTTTGGTTGCCTTTTATAAAAGGTCAACATTAATTGGAAGAAATATGTCAAAAAAGCAATTTGTTAGTCATTTCTTACAGTTAAGTGATGCTTCAAAGGCCTCTGAGCAATAAGCATGTGCAGTTAAATCACTGAGCTATTTCAAGAAAAATCAGCCATGTATGAGGAAAAAGGAGAAAGTTACAATGTGGCACTGATGAACGTAAGACTTGTTGCTCTGTAGTCCACTTCTATGGGCAAGGGTGATTTTGAATGATGAAAAAAAAAATCACACTTTATTCAGCTGCTTTTACTGTATTTGTATTTCTTCCTACTTTATTCAGCTTTTTGCTGCTTGGTCTTAAAGTGTTCAGTTGTATTTAAACTGCTGCATTTATTACTGCTTGTCAATAGCCAAATTACATTGTAACTGTTATTCTAAGCCTCTTAGTATTGATTTAAGCACTTGGGCTTCAAACTACTTATCTTACATAAGGAACATTTGTGGTTTACACTCTTATGGCAGAACAGGATAGGCTATGCCATTCTGACCTGGGGATTGCAGGTTGAAGGCTTGCTGTTTGTGTTATTCTAAAAGTGTCTTAGTTCTGGTTTAAGCACTTGGGCTCCAAGCCAGTTATTTTACATCAGGAAGGTTTGTGGTCTACAGTCTTGTGGGAAGAGAGGGTAGCCTTCACCCTGCTGTGTATGGAATTCCTGGCAAAGACTTATTGTGCCTGTAATTGTAAGTGTCTTTGTTCTGGTTTAAGCACCTGGGCACCAAACCAGTTATTTTACATCAGAAAGGCTTGTGTTTTACACTCTTGTGGCATTACTGACTAAAACCAGAAATAAAAATAAACTAACCAAGCAGATGAAGGCTGCCTTAAACCAAACAATGAATCCAGTAAAAACAGATAAGGCAGCCAAACACGGCTAAAAATCATCTACTAGTAAATATACTAAAGTGTCGGATATGGTGGGTGCATACCCATGTAGGAGGTGTAGAGCTTGTAGTTTTATCTCAGATGAGAAAGTTTTTATACTAATGGCTATAAGTTTAATCCAAGGTTTTATGCAGACTGCATTACCCCTTAATTGGTTTATCTGGCCTGGTGCAAAGATTGTATGTGTTTCTATATTGGGAAAACTAGATGTCCTTATAAAGAATGTATTTTAGAGCATTTAGGATATATATGAAATAAAGACCTCACTAGTACATTATATAAACATGTGCGTGATAATAACGGACATAGTTTTATGTTTTCTGCTCTACAGTTGATTGTTACAGACAAGAGAGGGGGAGACTTTGATAACAAGTTAGAACTGGCTGAGATTAAATGGATAGTTAAGTTTCTAGCACACAGAGCACCAGGCTTGAAAGGGTGTGTGCCATTAAAGCCTGTTTTAAAGGCTCCCCCTTTAATTCATTGAAGCTGTCTTTTTTAATTATAGTTTCACTGAATGGATTATTTAAATGCTCTGGCTTTTACTCTATTCCATGGTCTGATGAAGTGCATGGGGTTTGTAAGTGCTTACCTTTTAATAAATAAATAGATGATTTTTTGTTTGACTGCCTTATCTGTTTTTTATTCGATTCATTGTTTGGTTTAAGGCAGCCTTCATCTGCTTGGTTAGTTTATTTTTATTTTTGGTTTTTGATTGTGTTTTGGACATAACCGAGTGGAGCATGGCTGCAGGGCTTGACATTGAACTGAGTTATAGCCCAGCAATTTGTGGCAATTCTAAACTACATGACTGGCTGCTGGGATTATTGATTGCTGCTGTTAATCCCTTGCTTGGAGTCGATTTGGCTGAGGATATTGATGTGAAGAAAAATGGATTCCCTGACCAGGAAAGACTGTTTTCTACACTTAAGTTAATAGAAAGTAAGTTGTTTAAAGTTAAAAAACTTCAGTGGCAGAGGCTTTATATGGAGGCTTGCCTGTACCATAGAGTAGTTCCTAGAGGGCTCCGTGTGCTTAAAATGCCTATGCACGGAGAGACATACCCTTAATTGCTAAGGAGATGGCAAGCGCTTAACTTGGAGCTCAGTTTCAACTACATACAATGGCTCATTGAGTATTTTAAGCCTTCTGAACTTGAGTTGCTATCAGACATTGAGCAGGCACTGAATGTGTTAAAGACCAAATTTGCCTGTGAAGTGCTCAGTCGGGGAATTGATGACATATACAATGCAGTGTGTATGTATGAAATAAGATTAAAGAAGCAAAAATTGAATAAATAGCAAAGGGACTATACTGATTTTAAAAAGGGGCATATTTTTGTCTGGCCTCATGTGAAAATATCAATGACAATGTTTTAACGGCTTCACAGAGAGAAGGAAATATGAGTTGTAAAGATCCCTTCCCTAAAATTTAACTGCTACTGCCAATGAGGCTCTTGCTGAGGGTCATGTGGTAACTGCTTCTGAAACTGCTTCTATGGGTGTGCATAATGGCTCTGAATGACAACACAAGCTAGGAGCAAGACGTAAAGACTATAGTTCAGCATCAGTGGGTTCAATTAACTCTTTCCTGGGACATCCAGTAGGTATCAAACTTTTAGATATGCCTAAGGAGGGGTGGTCTCAGAGTCAAGGGAGAAAAAGAAAAAAAAAACTTGTCTCCAGATCGAGGGAGAAAGGCTTTTTTGAAGCTGTTGGATCAAATGAGACATGTTTTGCTGGATTTATGATGTTTTGCTGGGAATATTACTTTAAATAAAATTTACGCCAACATGAGTGTTGAGAGGCCTTCGAGTGCGGCCAGTTTAAAAAAAAAAAACAAGTGTATTCTCCCCTGCTTTGGTTCCCTTGTTGGAATCATTTATTAAATTGTGTGAGGTAGATCTTTTGGGGACAGATGACATTAAATTTCATAAAAAGTTCTGTAATTTAGAGCCTGATGAAAGAAGGGCACCTAATGAATTGAAAAGTAATGAGTATATACAAATCCATCCTGCGGATAAGGGTGGAGCAGTTGTACCTGACAGAATATTTTATAATGAAAGTATGGCTGAAATGTTAAATGATCCTGTAACATTTGAAGTCATTTCATGAGTAGATGTTGACTGAATGGTTAAAAGCGTGTGTAATTTCTTATATGACGCCCTTATGTGGAGAATGATTGGTTATGATCTGTACATTGATTTTGTTATTGATTGTCCTCTAATTCCTTATGTACACGGCCTCCCCACAATTCACAAGGGTCTTCACAGACCTACATGTAGACCTATAGTGTCTGGGAAAGGCTGGCTGACTAAGCCCTTATCTGTTTATGTACAGGATAAACTTGGGCCCATTGTGGTTAAAATTCCCTCTGAGCTTAAAGACACTGAACATTTTGTAAGGGATTTGTATGAAGCAGTAGATCACATTGATATTTCTGATTTTTCGTTTGTTACCTTGCATGTGTCGACATTATTTACAGTTATACCCAATTCTGAGGGTATAGATACCATTAGGCTGATTTGTTTGAAGTATAGTTCTTATTCATCTGATATGGTAGTGTTGATTTCCTTTTAATTGGAAGTAATTCTTGAAAATAGTATTTTTATGTTTAATGATTGTTTTTATTGGCAGAAGATTGGTGTAGCTATGGGCACGGCTTATGTCAATAGTTACGCCAATCTTGTAATGGCACAATGGGAAGAAGAACATGTGCTTGGTCTAAATAGCTTCAGCCCATATATTAAGTTTTATAAAAGGTTTGTGGTTGACATTTTGTATTTTATTGGGAGGCTCATTATATTAATTAGAGGAATTTATGATCCATTTGAATGCAACTACTTCTTATTTTAAATTTACTAAAAATGTAGCATTTGAGAAGATAGATTTTTTTGGATGTGCTGGTCATTAAGACATCCACCAGCTCTACAGAAACGTTAGTTTATAGGAAACCTTGTCATAGAAACAATCTTTTGCATCAGAGCAGTATGCATCCTAGCCATATTTTTCGTAATGTTATTAAGGGCCAGGCATATAGAATGTCTAGGCTACATACTAATGATTGAGCGTTTACTTGAGCTGTGGGGTATTTGCAGGATGATCTTAAGGCTAGGGGCTATTGTGGTGAGGAAGTTGCTTTAAGCATGGGTGATCTTAATGTTGCCTTTGCCTGTAGGGGTAGGGCTAAGCCTTTTTTTCAGCTTTGCTTTGACTTATACGAGCAATATAAGTAGGGTATGTAGTGTTATTAGGAAGAATTGGCCTATATTATTGGCTGATGATGATATAAAGGAATTTATTGAGCCCTGTCCATCATTTAGCTTTAAAAACAAGTGAACTTTGAAAAGGGAATTATGATATACTAATTGTCAGAGTAAATATACTAAAATATCGGATAGGGTGGATACATACACATGTAGGAGGTGTAGAGCTTGTAGTTTTATCTCAGATGAGAAAGTTTTTGTGCAGCCTACTAATGGTTATAGGTTTAATCAAAGGTTTTATGTAGACTGAACTACCCCTTATTTGGTTTATCTGGCCGAGTGCAAAGACTGTATGTATTTCTATACAGGGAAAACTTCATGTCCATTTAAAGAACATATTGTAAAGCATTTAGGTCATATATGAAATAAGGGCCTCACTAGTGCATTATATAAACATGTGCGTGATAATAATGGACATAGTTTTATGTTTTCTGCTCTACAGTTGATTGCCACACATAAGAGAGGGGGAGACTTTGATAACAAGTTAGAATTGGCTGAGTCTAAATGGATAGTTAGGTTTCTAACACAGAGCACCATTCTTGAATGGGTGTGTGCCTTCAAAGCCTGTTTTGAAGGCTCGTCCTTAAATTCACTGAAGCTGTTGTTTTACATTGTTGTTTCATTGAATGGATTATTTAAATGCTCTGTTTTTTACTGAATTCCATGGTCTGATGAAGTGCATGGTGTCTGTATGAAAGTGCTTATCTTTTAATAAATAGATGATTTTTAACTGTGTTTGGCTCCCTTATCTGTTTTTTTATTGCATTACTGTCTAGACAGACTTTTTTAACTACTAGAGCACCTAGTTTGCACATAGCTGAGTGTTGCTCATCAAGTTTCTTGTCTTATTGACCTAGTGAATATTTAATTTTCCCTCAATCCTCCTTAGTAGATCAGTAGCCATGGATGTGGACTTCCCGACTCTCTCTCTTTGTGGCCACTCTGGTTGAAATGGATATTCTGTGGCACTGTAGCATTTGCCTCAGGGAATTTATCTGCTCAGCAAATTAAAGCACAAGCCAACTATTGATTTTTGAAAGCCTCAGTGGAGCGTACTGTTCTGTAGCAGGAAAGCTCTGGAGGACCTGGCACCCAAACCTGTATTAGTCAGTTCAGCCAAATCTACTTGACAGTTTGGGCATGTGGAAGGTTCCCTGTAGCTTTGGAAACTGGCTGGCTGTTATATGCTTTGCAGGATATAACCCATATAGCTAAGGCTACTGCAGCAGTGATCAATTTTTTTATGTGATTTATTCACTGTAAACTGTCACAACAGCTGTGCCTATCAAACTGGGGTGAGTCTAGGTGAAGGGTAATCATCTTCACTAAATGTTTCAGCCATATGATTGCAGTCAGACTATGAGAGGTGTATACCAGACAGGAATGCTTAAGACTATTGTGTGTATACATAGTTATATATCTTTATATGATCTATATTTAGCTATCAGTCTATATATATATATATATATATATATATAGAGAGAGAGAGAGAGACAAAGACAGAGAAAGAGTAATATAAATAAAATTGTGTTTGTGTGTATGTACGTGTGAGCAGGTATGTGGACATGCCTATTAACTTCCCTGATTTTACAGACTGTCCCTGGCGTTTTATCATATTTTGTCCTGTAGCTCATAAAATGTAGGATTTTTTGGTAACTCACCAAGGATTTTAGAAGAATCAATAATATTTAACATTCAAATTTCATACTTCTTTTTGTTCTAAGTGTAGAGATGCAAAAACCAAGTAAACATTGTGGCATGCTAATCAGTGCATAAACAGCTGAATTATATGCTACTCAACCAACACACACACCTCTCCCTGTTACACACACACCTACCCACCTACCTCCCTCCCTCTTACACACACACACACACACACACACACACACACACACACACACACACACACACACACACACACACACACACACACACACACACACACACACACACACACCTACCTCTCACCTGTCCATTCGTGGTCATCAGTCCAAATGTTTTCTGGAATACAAATTCCACACACGAGGAATACAAAGACAAACAATCAGTCACACAGACGCAGAATATGAAAAGGTTGCAAACACTTGTTGGGTCTGTGAGACTGGATGCAAAGGACGTTCTTAAAGAAGAATGCCCTTAAAAAAAAAAAACACACACACACATTATATATATATATATATATATATATATATATATATATATATATATATATATTTTTTTTTTAATTAAAATAAAACTAATCTCAGTTGAATATGTACTCAATACCATGACCACTTGTCGTGGCCGAGCCTGTACCAGTACGTACCATCACAAAAAAAAGCCCTGGTCTAACTGAAACAAAACACAATAATTCACAGACACCCTGCCCTGAAGTGGGTATATCAGTGAGGAGACACAGAGTGTAGAACTAACTGCAGTGAGATTTTAAACAAAACCTGACACCCCACATATATATTTCTTTGGCATAACAACACGGTTTCCTGCTTTAGCTGAAAACTGTTGTTCACTGTCATCTATTTTTATCACACCTTGAAAGAAAAAATAGAGGATGTGCAGTAGAGATTGCCTGTCTGATAGTAAAGCAGAGTTAACTGGAAGAATTCTCAGAACAGATCGAGAAGACAGAGATGCAGTTCTGCAAACATATTCATAAATATTTTGTGATCACTTATTCCACTAAATATCTTACCTACACATTTACAATCAACTGAGAATGTCTAACTGTATGAACTGTTTAATACTGGATATGAAATGTCAATTGCTTATATATACATTATTAGATTGCTATTGGAAAGTTGTCTCTCTAGCAAAGAGAGATAACCCACTTCAACTGTGTTGTGTAAGTGCAATAGTCTGCTGGTTCAAATCCAGAGCTGCCTAATTCTTTTAAAGGAAAACTCCAACTTATGCTACAGTTTAACTCAACCCTTAGTTAGCTTTCTCACCACAATATGATTCCAGTACTGTGTAGATACCTGAAACCTGCTTGTACTTTATAAAACATTCATTTCCTCATATTGGTATCAAAGGAAGGGAAAGACCACCCACTTTTTTTTAAGTTTAACTTCTCACATAAGTTGCAGAGGAATTTGTCTGCACTTTCATGACATACCACAGACATGAGAAATTTGTAGTTAGGCACTCAGACTGCTGTAAATAAGACAGGAAGGTGTGAAACTGTTTTCCATTGTCTTTACTGCAGACAGGAAGAAAACTTATACTGATTCACAGCTGCTCTCAGTGTAGTCATGCCTTTTACAGCAAAACGGAGCAATTACATCAGTCAATGTTTCAAAGTTAGTTGCCAACTCTTTTGTCAAATTTTGATAAGCAGCATCACAGTATTGAAACGCTAAGCTTTAAACTTTAAATGTCTGTTGTTTATACTACTTTACATTTTAAGATTACTTGAATGTAGTATCAAAGATGTCTGTGACATTTAGAGAAAAGTCAGAAAATATTTTTCTTGTAATTCTTGTAAAGTATCAGCATAGTTACCAAATGTAGGGGGGTGGACTGTCAGTTCATCTTGGACTACAAAAAGATACTCTGAACAAAGGCCTGCAATTTAGCAAATGTTTTGGTAGCAGCCGTATAATTCCTTAGTATACTATAAAACAAGCCCTGAGACACACACAAATAAGGTCTATTCAAGAAATAAAAGAAACAATCCTGTTACAAACATTATACAAGATGACAGTAGCTGACACTAATCTCATTGTATGTCAATGGCATGGGAATACACCACTACTTCCTTATGCCTATCATGACTCATATAAAGCAGACTTGAAATGGATTATGGGACAGAAAAAGTCTTGAAGAAAAATAAGATCACGTTGATATGTCAAGCCCCATTAACGGCCATTTTGCAGAAAACATATTCAATTTATATAAGAAGCAGTCAGAGTGATTTTGAGGTGTTAAAATAACTCAGAAAACAGAGAGAGTGAACAAAGATTTTTTTAGTTATAAGGTGAAGTCTTACTCTAACCTTTGTTCCTCCCTTTTTATCTTTTTGGTTTTTCATTTTTATTTTTATTTATTTATTTATTTATTTTGCCTTTACCATGTGCATGGCACATGGCACAGCACAAACATGGTTCACTGCTTTAGGAAAAAGCAAAAAAATTAATTTGATGTGCGATGTGCCTTCCTCTGCACAAACAGGCAGAGGATGCATGATCATTAGCACTCTGAACAGTACAGAGTGGAGAAAATGCACTTCCTGGTTAGCTTTCCTTGTGACACCAGGTGTAAGTGCAGTAAGTTCATCACCAAAATACAGGCGAGCCAGGGTTCAAATACAGCAGACTTTGCATTTTAGTAAGGGTATCACACTGTCATTGTTCCCAAAACGTTGATTATAAAGGTAATACTACACACCAATAGCTATGTACAGACAGATAGGTATCATATTACTGCTTGTTTTCACATACTTTTGTAGGTATCACAGCATTACATTTTTTCACTGTTTTTCTTAAGCAAAGAACTGTGTTTGCTCACTGCTTAATGTTATGCAAATAGGGAAGGCAAGACCAACAGTTATTTATGTAATAAAATTTTGACCCCAGCAATTCAAAGACAGACTACAACACTCACATCATACTAGCTGCCAGCAATTTATCCCATAACATACCTTGCAAGTCTGACACATAAAACATTAACAACAAACAGATGTATTTTTTAGTTAACCCCCAATCAGGTCAGTTACCACATATCCCTATTTGTGCACAGTTTGGCAATGCGCACCAGAGGACACTGTTACTTTAAAAGCCCAAATTGAATTCCTGAAATTTGAAATCATGCATATACTTACACTTTGCCATCATCCGTGCAAATCAGCTTCACAGCGAAGTGCTTAGTGAAGAGGTGTAGAGGATGTCTAACCCTGGTTATCAGGCTGTAATCCTCCAATACATGGAAGTGCATCCATAAATACAAGAGAAGGGCAGTGACATGCGTGCTTCATTGAACACCTACTTTCTGATATTCATGTGTACCCTGCAGCAATGCACTTGTAAATGATATATCAGTACTTGGGCCATTATCAAACAGACTCCAGAATGACATAGCCTAAATGCATTGTTAAATTTGTTATGGGTTTACACTGACAGTAGACATTGTTTGTGCATGATGATATCACATTGATATTATCAGTAACTTGTATTAATGTGGGCATACCTTCATCTGAATATGAAGACACATTACTCCATCAAAGCGTTACTTGTGTTTGTGTGTGTGTGTGTGTGTGTGTGTGTGTGTGTGTGTGTGTGTGTGTGTGTGTGTGTGTGTGTGTGTGTGTGTGTGTGTCTCATCTACAGAACAACCTGAAAAACAGGTACATGTCTGTCTCACTTCTACAATACGTATTCATGACCGGATATTTGACCTAGGTTGCCAGGATGTTTTTATAAATACTTTTACAAATTGCACCCATACAATCATATAAATCCTAGCTTTGCACCCAAGTCTCATAACAGTATGTTACCTGCAGTACTATGATGAGGTCATCCTCTATAAAGTGCAGTCTGACACTGTTAAAGTTAGACTGGTTAGACTTATGGGTCTATGGTTCCCTGGGTCTGTTGATGGCCCACTTTTGGTCAAAGGGGATTACTATTATTGTTCTCCACTCCACTGGGACAAAGACAGTTCTGAAGCTACGGTTAAAGGGAATGCTAAGTGGGTCTACTAGGTCCTGTTTTAAGCTTGCTTAATAAGCATTCTGGGATGCTATCTGAGGCCAAGTTTTTGGCTCTGGAAAGTACAGATAAGACCTGATCTCTAGAGATACTAGGCCAAGGACTGGTGTCTGGTATGCTTTGGGTATGGCCAGTGGGGCCTGGGGAAGTGAAGTTTGCAACAAAACTGTTGACTAGAATGTTTGCATTTTTCTCAGGTGCAGTATGAGTGGTACTATCTATTAGCAGCTATGTGCATAGATGGATATTCCCAATTAATGTATGCCTTATGATTATCCTTAGCTAGGGATGCTATTTTAGCTTCATACGTAGCTTCAGAGAATTTTACTAGATTTCTGATTTGCTTGTTCAATCCGAGGAGGGAATTCTTCCTCTGCTGAGTCAGTCCCATCTTATTCTTAGACGTCAGTTTCTTCCTCTTCTGATATAACCTGTTTATACCTGAGGACCACCTGGGTGGCTTGTTTTTCTACCAGAGTGGCCTACACACAGTCAACTTGTGTGTGTCTTTGAGTGGGTGCGTGCATAGTCAGATGAGCATGAGTCCAGACACTGCTGTCCTCACTCATGTAACATTCAGAAGATACTTTTATACTGCTACATGACTCCACAGTAATTTCAAACAGCCCTCCCAACTTTCTCTTCTCAGCATACACTGATGATGTCATCCTCTATAAAGTGCACTCTGATGCAGTTTAAGTCAGACTTCTGCAGTGGTGCTAGGGTTAATACTGTGTTATCTAGCTTATGTAACTAGATAGGTAGGGGTTCTAATCTCAGTGCAATCAACTTGTGTGTGCAGACTCATGTCTGCCTGCTGCTGTCTTAATTTAACTATCAGTCTGGAGACACTTTTACACTTGGATGTGAGTCCACAGCTATTTCAGACACTCCTCCCAACATCATCTCAGCATACACTGATGATATCATCCTCTGTAAAGTGCACTCTGAGAGAATGCATGTTAGACTTCTGTGGTGGTATTAATCTTATGTTTTATGCAATGCAGCTTGTATATCTAGACAGATATGGTGTTTGAATCTGACTTCAGTCAACTGGTGTGTGGGCTGGTGGTCTGTTGTGGTTATTATATGTTGTTTTGAATCTGTTCTCATTTGACTCCCACTCAGGAGAACCTTTTACATAGCCCCCTGAATCTAACATCCCCTTTTTCCGTCTGTCCAGATAACATCCCTTCTGCAGAACATTGAGGATTTCATCATCTCAAAGATGCAGACACACATCATGAAGCAAAACCCCTGCATGACCCTCTGCATGCCATCTCCAGACCACTGGATGTGGGATTACTAATTCACTCATGGCGTGGTGCCAATGTCCCATATAGAAAGAGGCAGTCTGTAATAACATCAAACACATATGCACATACCTCTACTATCTTCCCTCACCTAGAGACAGTGATTTGGGTTAAATGGGATAATAATGGCTAGGCTTGTATGGGCTCTTGGCCGTTAGCCTAGTAATCTCATATGACCCTATGAACATTGCACATGTCAATGTTGTTGTCACCCACATGTGCTGTGTTAAGGTGTGGATGGACTGCAGACCTGCAACAGTGTATTCTAATCTGGGATTTGAACAGCCTGCTGCTGCCACGTGGTTACATGTTCTTTCCATAACAGCTGTACTAATATGCTTCCTGAGGACTGTTGACATGGGATGATACTATGCATTTTGTGGCCTCACTAAGGCATATGTTCTGATAGTGGAGTATATCCACATTCTACACAGTTCACATTCAACCATCACAGTCACAGCTGCAGTATGGCACAGGTGTGCATATGTATACCTAGCATGGATAAGGTGTGCCTGTGTATACCCAGCATCTGGAAATGCTATCTGACATACAGCAATATTATTTCATAGTGATTACATGGGCACATACGCCTGTGTTCATTGACATATTGTAATGTTGTTATATACACAAACATATGACAATTTGAGATTCACTTTCAACCTTGGCAAATTCATTGTATGCACCATTGTTCATAGGTTGGTACTAGGCTATCTGCCCAAAGGCATTTATAAGCCTAGCTGGAATGTGTTGGCTTTCGCCGCCCCCTTAGATTAGTTCCCTGTGCCTCTGTCCAGCAGAGCCATTGAAGTGATCCCTTAGGTAAACTTTCTGTTTCCCATCCACTTGTCAAGGTTTTTCTTGAAGAGGGTTAGCGAGGAGCTCTGCCTAATGTAGATTGAAATCTTGTCCAGAGCATGGGAAGTCTCTGGGACAAGAATCTATCCCTCCAGCATGTCCTATTTATTGTTGTGGTGAGGTTTAGATCCCTGGAGCGTGTGGCTCGAGGGGATATGGTTTTCTTAAGGTGGAGCATGTCCATCAATTCTGGGTTGGACATGGCCTTTTATGTCAGGCAGAGATCACCTCTGAGTAGGTGGTATGCAACCGAGTACAGCTGGAGTTTCTTCAGTCAAGCTGCGTAGGCCATCCGCTTGAGGCCAGTGATCCTCTTGGTGAGGTTCTTCTGTGGCCTTTCAGTTGTTGCAGGTGTCTTGTAAGGTACATCCCAAATGGGGCATTGCACTCTATGATGGGTCTGATGAGTGATGCATAGAGGGGCCCAATGACCTCTTTTGATCTGGATGCAAACCCTTTTGTGAATAGGTGGGCCACATAGAAGGTTTTTCTAACCACTTTGGCAATGTGATTATCAAAGGAGAGGTTACTATCTACTTGGGTCCCCAGAACCCTTGTTATGTCTTCCGTATTTAGGGGGCTACCACCTATGTGGTAGTTTGTGGGTACTTTGTTTTTTCCAAAGGGGATGACTATGCACTTTTTGGCATTTAGCTTGAGGCCATGGTTTTGACACCAGGTATCTGTCTCAGTGAGACTCTTTTGGAGGATGTCTGTGTCAGCCGGAGAGTCAATTATAGCCCCTAGTTTGCAGTCGTCTGCGAACTTGGTCAGCCATAGTCCTCCTGTGCTTGCCTGTACCTCTGAGAAGTATATGCTGAACAGGAGGGGTCCTAGGACTGAGCCCTGGGGAACGCCACTTGTAACCGGTTTAGAGTCAGACCTACCTCCTGCAACTCTTATCATGTGGGTTCTGTCCATGAGCCAGTTGGCAACCCATCTCGTGATGTAGGTGTTTATATTCAGGCTGGTGTGCTTGTCTATAATACCTGAGTGGGGAATGGTGTTGAAGGCCTTTGCAAGGTCTCGGTAGGCTGTGTGGACCACCTTTCCCTCATCTATAGCCTTGGCAACTGTCTCAAAGAAGTCAACCAGGTTTAGGAGGCATGATCTGCCCTTAACAAAACCGAACTGGGTAGGGTCCAGTGTTTGGAGGTTTCCAGTGTCTGTGGTAATGAGATCCACGATGATGCGCTCCATAGCTTTGCAGACCAAGCTAGTCAGGCTTATAGGGCGATAGTTCCTGGAGTCCGTTGTGGCTCCACCTTTGTGGAGTGGAATAACCATTGCATTCACAAGGATTATACAGGTGTTCCCAAGCAGCACTGTATGACTGTCAGCATTTGTGTCATTAACCGTCTTGCATGAACCATATCCACCTTAGTTGTAATGTGTTTATATATGGCAGGACCCTCACACACACATTTCCACTGATAAACATATAAGCATATGATGTACAACTGATATAATGACATGAAATAGGTAAGGTTGTACGATTGTGCTAACAGCAAACTGTGTAGCATGTGATTCACATCCAAGGTGATCTACAGCTTGAAGTCCAGTTGTAGCACAGGTATAGATATAGTGTAACTGTGTTGCATCACGGGAGTACCACTACATCACATCACTATTACCACTTGATAGTTTGCATACACACATATGGATGCATATCAGGATTTCATGGCAGTATAACATTTTCACTAGCAATGTCAAGGGGGACAATGATCATGTGACACATGTGTTGGGGTCCGACAAGTACTTATAGAGTGTGCTCCATGTATTGTATGGCATGTGTACACTATCATAGTGACAACTTCCTCAATCATTGACACTTGATTTTGCACTGCTGTAATTTCCATGCACACGGACATAGTTGATGCATTGCTGTCAGTCTCACATACTGCAGTACCATTCATTATCATGGATTACTTATTAATTCACACACCAATTGCAGATGCTTGAGATAATATCCGTTGCTACTACATGTGGCTGATGCATGGAAAACTCAGCTGTGTGTAGAGAATCTGCTCATAATACTTTGTTTGTATGTGCTGTTATCTGTATGGCCGATATCTAAGTCAGACAGGGGTGCTTTAGTCAAGTGCATCATATTTGTCACAGTGAGCTCCCAGATCTGGTAGGCCACAGACATCTATTCTTTGGGATGCATAACTATTAAGATTTGACAGTGCAGACTTCCCTTCAAGGTGACATACTAGAAGCATGTGTGGTACGTCTTTCTGTATTGCACCTAGTAAATACACAGCTCAGTGACAACATTGATGGCATGTGTTTAATTCTTGAAGGAGGGGGACTGTGGCTTATGTGTCATGCAAACCTCTCAGCTTGCCTGGATTGCCCTGATTTCAACTCACGTTTTAACACTGTCACTCTTAACTTCTACAAAAGTGGTTAGTATTGAGGAAGGGGTGGAGAGGTCCACTTATAAAATACTGACAATCATTACAGTTGCACATGTTTGTCAGTGCAGAACATCCATAATAAGTTACAATCACATATTCTGTCAGTGCCGCAAGTAAATGGTTGTAATATTTTAAAAGTGTCCATGATTGTACATTTGTCCAGGAATCAGTCGCTATGTTTCCCTGATCAGTTCAGAGCTATAGTGACATGCCAGTCATACTCAAGCAAGTCATTTTGCAGTTTTTCAGAATATGCACATACCTCCCATTGGATATATAGTTCTTGCCAAGTGTCCTCTCCAGTGTGCATGTCAGCGATGCTTATATCACAAACATTCATCTCTACTGACATGTAAGCTTGTGTGACCATCACATATATACATCATAGTATACTTGTTCAGGAGGTGTAAAAAGCAATACATACTGTGATATTAACTTATGTGCATAATGTTATGCTACTGACTTTCCTTGGAAGTGTACATACATTGACATTTCCAATCTTGGGGACATTTCCAAACTTACCATGCACTCTTCCTCTTTATTCATTCTTATCAATTGTGTCTGTGCACATTTTCATAAGCACACTTTCCCTGTCTGATGTACTTTTCCTTGTAGTTGCCCTTGTTGTTTACCCTCCCCTCCTTTATTTAATTCTGCAAATAATTGTTTTAGTGTACATTGCAGTCAGTACACTTTTCCTTACTGTATTGTTACTGCTGTTATTGCAGTATTTTCAACACAGTTAGTCACTGTGTCTGCCGTTGCGATCTTGTGGAGCAGGTCTGCCTGTAGGCAAATTTGAATGCTTCTTTCTGTGCTTGTGCTGCTCTGCACAGCTTCCTGGTCAGCAGCATTATTGCTGGACATGACACCCTGCTTGTATTTGTTTTAATGTGACGGGCAGCATGAATACGCAGTTACTGCTGCTGCTCATCACGCTAACAGATAAACTCCATGTAGGCTTCATGTGAAACCTACACAGAGGTTACCGGATCCCTAGGTGTATGTTTATATAGCTGTATTCCCCCAGCTGTATTTCCCCCAGGTTGACAGTGGCCTCTCGTTTGACACTCACATTGCTAAAGTGGTTCGAAAGACCTTCTACATTGCCCACCTGATCATGAAGGGATTCACATCCAGATCAAGTGAGGTCATTGTTCCCCTGTACTCTTCACTTATCAGACCAATGATTGAGTACAATGCCCCATTCGGGATGTATCTCACCCAACACCTGCAGCAATTGGAGACACCCCAAAAGTTCCTCACCAAAAGGATAAAGGGACTCCAAAACCTGTCATATGCTGCCAGACTGAAGAAACTCCAACTCTATTCAGTTGCATACCGTCTGCTCAGAGGTGACCTGTGCCTGACATACAAGGCCATGACCAACCCAGAATTAATGGACATGCTCCACCTCAAAAAATCCAAATCCACCAAAACCACTAGAGCAAGAGACTTAAACCTTAGCACAGATATAAATAGGACGTGCTGGAGGGATAGATTTATCACCCAGAGACTCCCCATGCTGTGGAATAAAATCCCGGTCCATGTGAGGCAGAGCACCTCGCTGGCTCTGTTCAAGAGAAATCTTGACCGGTGGATGGGAGATCGTAGACCGCAGGAATCATCTCTGTGTCACTACTGGACAGAGGCACAACAAACTAATGGGCACAGTATTTCTAACATAAGGGGTGGCGTGCTAGGCTTATAAATGCCCTAGGGCAGTTAGCCTAGTATAAACCTATGAACCTATGTATGGATCTACTTTCAATTGATGAAAGTACGATCCACTGAACGGAACAACCACAAACTCACTTAACTGAAAACTCACTTGCATGGAAACTAACAACACTGAAAGCTCAATCACCGAAACCCAGTTTAAAAGAACTAGAGTCTAGAAAACAATAATAAAAAAAAACAACAAATACACTACACTACATTATGCAAGGGGGGAAAGCCCCCCTGCGCCCCCACACCCCTGCTACTAATATATACCAACTCCAAGATCGCACTACAGTGGAGAAAAGGAAAAATTCCCTTAGCCCCATCATACCGCAATCTCCAACAAGTTTCTAAATTGTACACATAACCTGCCAAAATTACGGTCTAACCTCTTTGTTGTGATTTACCTGTAAAATATATTTCACCTAGGACTTTGGGATCAATTCTGCACAAATCCAACACTGTACAAGCTGGTACGTACGTATAGCTACTAACACTTCCTTCTTAAATTTAAAGCGGTATGCCCTATTTTAACATTCAAGTGCATTTCATTAACTGAGCTTTCAGGATTTTCAGTTTCTGTGAAAGTAATCTTTTTGTGCAATGAGTTCATGGTTGTTCTGTTCGGTGGATCATACTTTCGTCAATTGAAAGTAGATCCATATATACAGTATAGATATATATGTGTGTGTGTGTGTGTGTGTGTGTGTGTGTGTGTGTGTGTGTGTGTGTGTGTGTGTATGTATATATATAAAATAAAAATAAAGTAAGGTGAACAAGCTGTGGGAAGTTCAGCTAGGAAGAATTATGAAAGCTGACTTTAGGAGGACTGGCTTCATTTTTTGATTAATTTATAGACAGAGAAAAATGAAAATGGTTTGTAAATGAAGCAATAGAATTAATAAAATGTTTTTAACAAAGAAATGAAAAAGATTGTATGAGGGCATAGTTAATAGCAGGCTTGAAATATACACAAGGCAGTTTTTTATACATGATCAATATTAGCTGTTTTTGTAATAAATATGTGCAAAACTGAATTTTAAAGTATAAGCTGGAGAGCATGCACAGGCTCTTCATATGTAAACACAGAGGTGGAAAGTTTGATAAGAAAGAGTGAATATAAAACAGACAAAAGTGTATCCAAAATGCAACTTAAAAATAGGAAATTTATAGGAGAGCAAAGGAGTTTTATAGAAGCACAAAGTACAGGAAGAAAATGATTTTACTCTAAAATAATGTAGAGGGAGTTTCAATGTTTCATTGTTTAATTAAGGTCAAAGCTGTACACCTTCAATAAGCTTGCCACCTAACAAAGTACAGTCCGTTACCCTATTGCCTAACCAAAGTCCAACACATTCTTAAAAACTGAGAGGCTGCTAGCTTTTTGTATTCTAACTGGAACAGCATTCCACACCAGGTCAGTTCTGCAGTGAAAAGTTATTTTTAACACATCATCATAACGGGTAACATCAACGCCGTTATTATTCCTGGTATCAGTATTATAATTTCTAATTTCATTATGTAAATTAACTAATGGTCATTACTTATACATGAGTATCAAATCACCCCTCATCAGTGTATAGTTTTCCTGAAAAGGGAAAACTTTCCCATCTGTTTAAATAATACATCTTAACTTGAGCAAATTGAGTTGTGTAATACCTCATAATACTCTCCAACCTTCTCAACTGATACTTATTATATGTGCATATAACCACACAATATTCAGTATAAGGTCAGGCAGTTGTTTTACAAAGTGGCAAAAGGATTTGTTTGTCCATACTGATAGTTTGCAAAATGTTCATAATGGCTATAAAACATGTCCTAACAATAGACCCAAACTTTGCCGCAAATGGAAGTTGAACACCTCCAAATCTCTTATTGTTACCACATCCAACACCTCCAAATCAATTATTGTTACACATTTTTCATAATAGTGTTATTCAGAGCATAAGGATAGGAAGGATTGTTAGCACCAAAATTGATAACCTTATTTTTTCTTTTGCTTTTAAGTCTAGCTTTAGTGCTATACCACAACACTAACTCATCCATTAATTCCAGCAACCTGAACTGATCTTCCAACTTAGTAACAATAGTCCACACTTCAGTGTCATCACCAAATTTGCTAATATAGATCTTACTAAGAGAAGGAAAATCAGACATAAAGATGGTAAACAGATGAGGCCCTAATACTGACCCCTGTGGGATTCCCTCTTTCAGATCTTTAATAGCTGAGAATATATTTTTAATTTTAACCTTGCAAGTTCTTCCTTGTAGCCAATTTCTCACCCACCTAATAAAATAACTGTTGAAGCTGGCTTTTGCATTATACTTGGGCAATCAGCAGGTGATCTGGAAGGCCTTAGACATTATAACATTTGTAGATGAATAGAGAAGAAACAGGAAGACAAATAAATATGTAAATATTGGAAGTTATGATGTAAACTAAACTAATAAATTAGTAATGAGGAGATGAACAAATTAATGAGGCAAATTGTGAAGTATTTAGAGAAGAAATGGGGTATTGGACTAAAGTGAAGGAAGTGTACCACTCAGATGGTTCTACAGAAAGCTTTCTACCAAGCTTTTATGAAGAAAGTCAGGAAGTCAAAAATATTCGATAGAGAATATTCATTGTGGAAATTATTACCTGATCAGGATATGATATGTGCTGAGATAACAGAATGCCACAAATAAATGTTTAGTAAAGGGGCACATATACAGAAAAATAAAATGTTGTTATTGATTAGTCTAAACAGAAGTTTGTTCTGAGCAATAAACATTTAAAGAACAGGGAAAGCAGTAGATATGATAGTATAATCAATTAAGTATGAAAAATATTGAAGGATGATATTTAACTGAGATTTTTGATGATTTTTTTATAGAAAATATATACAACAGGAGAAATAGGAACTATGTACAACGATTTATAGGTTCTTAGGTGAATACTACATTTTAAGCTTAGCCAATAACTCGAGATCAGATTTAAAGTCTGCACCTTGTATCTATGAGAATAAGATCTTAACAACTCTGCTATCAAAAAATGATACTTAAATGGATTAAATTTAGTAAATGTTGATTATATAGTTTTGGAAACTAAGGAGATGGGTAAGAGGAATACAAAAAATCAAGTCTGAATAGTAAAATGAAGAAATATGATGGATATTATTAATGGTATGGGAGATATAATCATGGTAGGTGTAATAAATAAGCAGAGGGTATATGACAGGATTACACCAACAAAAAAATTTTGAAAAAGTAGGTATAAAGATTCTAGGTAGAGTGTCGAAACAAAATGGAAGTAATTGAAGAAAGAAGGACATTAGTGAAAATTGTTTGTTATAAATTAGAAGTAAGACAATCTGAGAATGAAAGAGTCACTAAAGAAGTTAGGAGGAAATCAGGAGCATTGCAAGTGTTTCCAGGAAGCTTATAGCTCAGTGTTTTTACATTGCTGTATTATTAGAAAAAATTGAACGTACGAAAAAAAAAGATTTTTTTGCCCCCCCTGAATGTTAATAGTAGTTGACTGTTTGATTGTCTCACTTCACCTATTAAATCTTTACCAGGTAAGAGACAATGTCAGTGCAATCAGCACCTGAGAAATCATTAGAAAATGTTTCCCTCTTTACAGCTGACCACTAGACCCTCTCCTGATAGCAAAGTAGTTCATCATGCCTACTGCAGCTGGCTTAAACTCAACCCAACCCACATCCAGGTCCATTGAGGAGATCAAGGACACTTGTGCAGCATCCTGTTGCTGTCAGTGAGTGAGTCTTAACCTCTCACACTCCTTGGTTACCCTGCAAGCTCTGCTTAAGCACGTTATTGGTAGGTACATGCATACTTCAGGTCATGTTCAACCTCCAACTGAGCAGCTCACTAGGTTCATACTGTGTTTATTGCAGTGAACCAAGGCTCTCTCCCTCCAGGATGGTTGAGCTGACATTCACTGCTCACTCCCAGCCTCACCTCTGTGTGGCCCCTACAGTGCCCGTGTCACTAGGTGTTTCACAGAATTTTCTTTTGACCTAATGTGTCCTCTGTCTGCCATGTAAGCCCTTGGGGAAGAGACATGCAATGAATGCATTGTGGAGCTATCACCTATTTCTGTGAGTAATATAGCCTTACAGTCTCATCTCTGAGCAGGTCCCAGATCTCCACCAGAGAGTCATCTGCAGGAGACATACCTGTGACATGCCCATCAGACTCCCCCTGGAAGATTGAAGGATACTCTGCTGGGTTATAGTCAGATCTGTATTCTGTATATCACAGATCATAGAGTCATAGGAAGTTACTAGGCTATTGGCCCTGAGGCACTTACAAGCCTAGGCAAGAATTTAGCCCATGTTCCAACAAGTAAACACCTGATGCCCCTGTCCAGCAGGGACACAGGTGGATTCCCAGGAGTGTATTTTCATTTCCCCATCCAGTTATCCAGGTTGCCTTAAAAGGGATAATAAGATGATGTTACAATATTTGTGAAATCCAAAAACTCACTGTATATAGTAGGAAGGGTTGCACAGAGGTGTGAGACAGAAAGGAAAGTAGCAGTAAACAGAGTTAAGAATGCAAAAGAATGTAAATATTAGAGGTCTGGTATGGTTTAAAAGAGATGTTAGAAAAATCGGGAAGACGTGCTTAACAGAGTAAATGAAGGAGTGGAAAATGGAAAGTGGACTTTAAAAAAATGAGTATATTTAAAACTTTTGCTCTATCATTGTATATTGCATTAGTTTTTGGATACCTAAGAAGATGTAAATCAAAAACTGAATGGAAGGGTATTCATGTTACTGTGGAGTCCAGGCTCAATTCTTTTTTAAGAGCAATATAACATGCAAAGTTGGACTGGGAATTGTGGATGTGACAGAATTTCTTAATGCAATATTATCTGAGTAGGAAATACTGTAAAACATGACTATGGGTATATGGAGTGTGTAGGGAAGTTAGAGTCAGCAGTAGGTAAGAAAGTAAGCAAGAAAGAGATGTCCTTACATTCACTGCTGCAGTATTCATAACATTTGGGGATTCCCTGACATGGAAGCCCATCATCCGGCTAGTTTACCAAAGACTTCCTGTTGCATTTAAAGGTACCCCTGAACATCACTCAAATGCTGCTTGTGTGCCATAGGGCATACAGGTGATGTTCAGGCTTACCATAAACAGAACTTTTTTGCCATCAGTCCAAATGCATTTTTGTCACAGTCAGTCTGTTTACCTGCATCCATTTTGTCAGTTGAATGCATTTTTGTTCTCCAGTCTTTACCTACACCTGTTTGCTCTGCAGCTAAGTGCCACATTGTTTTTTATTTAAACACACCCAAAGCGAGGTAGACACAAGTAAAGCAAAATGAATACCACACCCAAAGCTGAAGGTAGCTGGAATAAATGCTGCCAATTCAGATGAATAAATTCCAAAAGCTTTTATTATAGATAAGTGAGTGCTTTCGCAATGATCAACATTGCTTCATCAGACAATATACCCTCAAACAACTGCCCTATATATACATATGAAAAATTTTAAATAACCAATCTGTTCTCAGAACAAATTATGCATCAATCATCCCATCCTAAAGGTACAGATACATAAAAAATGTAGTGTTGCTGAAAGTAATAAAACATTCACAGTATACTAAATATAGTATAATAGTTCAAACAATGACCAAACAAAAACATAACATAACATAAAATATTTATTTCAACTCTCTAACATTTGGTAATAACATGAAAGAGAAAAAAAGAGAAAAAAAAGGGGGGGGGGGAGGCAAAAACTGTCAGACCTGGATTATACTAATCACCAAAAGTCAGTATTGGGACTTTTCATTTCAGTTTTCTAGATTTCAAAGCTGGTTTTAGGGGGACAGAATCATTCAAGCCTAGCCCCCTGTGTGCACCTAGCCTCAGGATCCACTGAACCTCCATAGACTCTGTCTGGTTTACAAGGTCACCCAGCCTGCTATTCACTTCCTGAACATGCAGTACCTGAAACAAGAAGGTATGCTCCTCATTTGTGGATAAAGTGTGTTTCGCTAAAGCACTATATTCTAAGCATCTCCTAGTAGAATATATATGATCCCTGATCCTTTCCCTGAGACGACGGTTAGTCTTTCCAACGTAAAATCGGAAACATACCTTACAATGTGCAACATATATCACATTGACAGTCTCACATTCTGCCTTGACCTTAAGTTCCCACAAACGTCCTGTGTCAGGGTGTTTGAAAAATCTAGATTCATCCACGTAGGCACAATATGCACACTTGCCACACTTATATGTCCAATTCATAACACTGGCTTCATGTTTCTTTTTACTGGGATAACACAGTTGTTGCTTTAAGTTTTGCTTATTCCTATATATAAACCGGGGTCTATCTTACACCACATTAGTAGTTTTTTCATCTACTAGAATAATGTGCCAATAATCCTGTATAATCCTAGTAAACTTACTCACATCTGCAGTGTACGGTAGGAGTTAAGGGTCTGGGAGGAAGCTTTGTATCCTTCCCCCTGCTGTTTTACTAACCTTCTCTCTGAATAATAAGGTTTAGCTTTACCTCTTCTCTCCTTCTGCACTTGTTTATAAGCCACATCCACCTCTTGGGCTGGATACCCTCTAATCAAAAAAAAAACTCCTTTTAAATTCTTCAGTTCTGTTTGATATATCTCATCCTGACAACAAAGGCGGGAAAGCCTCATTACCTGCCCTTTCACAATGTTGGGAAAGATGTTTTCCTTGTGCATACTGTCATAATATAGGCATGCTGGGCAGTAACACTTCTTCCTATGTAACTTGGAGCACCACCCCTTCTCAATTTTGAATATTGTGACATCTAAGAAATCTATACTGGTGCTGGAATGATTCATAGTGAATTTCAAAAAATCACACGTGTTGTCTGATGAAGCAATGTTGATCATTGCGAAAGCGCTCACTTATCTATAATAAAAGCTTTTGGATTTTATTCATCTGGATTGGCAGCATTTATTCCAGATACCTTCAGCTTTGGGTGTGGTTTTCATTTTGTTTATTTATTTGTTTTTACTTGTTTTTGGGGTTTTTTTTTGTTCCTTTGGGTTAATGTCATCCAGGAAGGGTAAATGCCAGTGTGGGAGACAGATTCCCCATAAAGACCACCATGATTAGTTTTTTTTTTTGTCTAGGAGCGTCTCATGACCATATGTCTTGTTCTATTTGCCAGGCATTTGTTCCAACAACCCTTTTCCGTAGACTTTCTTCCCTTTCCTTGTAAATTGAGAACCAGCGTCTTAAACTTCTTGCTAAAGATACAATGGATGGAATCTCCCACCCCAAGGGTCAGCCGTTAGGGAAGAAGAAGTTAAAAAAGGTGCAACCTAAATCTTCTGTTGTCCAGCCTGTGCACGGTGTTTCTCCTGAGGATGTTAGAAATCCAGTGGCTAGCCAGGCTGTGTTGTCAGATTCCTCTACCATGACAGTGTTGGAGGCCAGTGAGTTTCTAACTGTAGCACGGGGTCTATATTAGAACACTGAAGTTTCAAAACTTCGAATGTTCTAATATCGAACCCTATTCAACGAAAGTTGAAAACATCGAACATACAGAACAGCAAATTTTTTCTTAGAGAAAATATTTGCTGTTCCAAAACACATAAACACAACACAAGCACACCAAACAAACAGCAATCCACACACATACACCTAAAATCTTACACCTAACCCTACACTAAACTATACACACAACACTAACTATCCACTTACCTTAACCCAAACCCTAACCCTAAGGTCCTTCACTATCGCACACTCACCTCACCTGTGCCCTAACCCTAACTCACCTACCCGCCCTAACCCTCACATCCACACAATCGCACACTTACCTGACCCGCGCCCTAACCCTAACTCACCAAACCCACCCTAACCCTCACATACACACAATTGCACACATACCTAACCCGCGCCCTAACCCTAACTCACCTAACCCCCCCTAACCCTCACGTCCACACAATTGCACACATACTTAACCCGCACCCTAAGCCTAACTAACCTAACACGTGCTCAGTCGCACACTTACCTGAACCCGACCCGTAACTTTCCACCACAGTGCTGAAAATACCGAAGCAACAGAAACGGACAACCGAATTCTTTCCCTAGGAAAAAATTTGTTTTTCTGTAGCTTCGATATTTTCAGCGTTCGCTTAATACGGGTCGATATTAGAACATTCAAAGTTTTGAAATTTTCATGCTCTAATATAGACCCGCAGCAGTCTGATGAGGCTTTGCAGGCATTCATCTCGGATGTTTAGGTGGAACCAAGGTGAATTTTTTTCTTAGGTGCTTAGGGGAGTTCTTCAGATTTTAGTTGGGGAAGAAGTTCCTACTATGGTTCTTGACTGCCATCCTCGGTCTGAGTCATCTCAGTTTTTTGGAGAGGACGTTCCCTTAAATAAGAAACAGAAACTTAAACATGTTACTTCTGCTCCTAGGGATCCTCCACAGTAAATAGCAGGCTTTCACTCAGGGGCTATTTTCTGCTTTAATGTCTTTAAAGCTCCTCATGTGGTTTCAGTTTCTGCTCCTCCTTGGTCCTCTACTCCCCTTAAAAGGCCTAGAGAACAGGATCCTTTTGCGACTGAGTCAGATTTTGATGGTGAATTCCTGACTTATTCTACTCAGATTCCTTCTCTTTGGACTATGGGTCAGAGTAGGAGGAATCGATTAGTCTTGATACTCTTTTTGAGGAAATTTCCTTTGGAGATACACTCTCTAGGATGATGGATTTTTTTAAAGTGGGACTGCGCTCAGGTCCCGGATATCCATAGAAGTTGCTACAGTTGGAGTCTCCTAAATCTGCGGCTATTCCTCCTGTTTTGGCTGCTTTGTTGGATATTTTTACTGGGGCAATCAGTTCTGTTTACGGTAAGTCTGGACGTCACCTTTATGCCCTACGGTACACAAGAAGCATTTAAGTGACGTTCAGGCGTACCCTTAAATGCAACAGAAAGTCTTTGGTATACTGGCCAGATGATGGGCTTCCACAGCATGGAATCCCCGAATGTTACAAATACTGCAGCAGTGAGGGCAAGGACACCTACCGTTATGGTAAGATACTACACAACAGTAGTGTAATTGAAAGGATGTGGAGGAGATGAAGGATTACTGTAAGGAATTTAATTTCAGTTTAATAATGCAAGAGGATAGGACTTAAGGAAATATATGATATTGTCAGGGGAAGAAAGGTGAAGAATTTAGATTATAAAAGTAATAGGTGTGAAGGACAGAAAATAATTTAAATGTTAATGAAAGGAAGCCAGATGAATGTAGGATGTAAATTGCTCAACAGTGTATCATTTTTTAAATATAGTAGATAATAGGTTTTATTTGTGAAGGTATTGTGTGCAGGTTTTACAAAAGACACACACACACACACACACACACACACACACACACACACACACACACACACACACACACACACACACACACACACACTGGTATGGAAATGGGATATGGGAAAACAAAATTGATAATAGTACATTTGGGTGATAATGGCAGTAATAAAATATAATTTATGGCAGACTAGGGTGAATTGTTATAGTTATCCTGTGCAGCAGAGGAGACTGCTATTGTAAAACAAAATATTAATAAATAATAAGGGGAAATCTGTGCATACAACCTACCTAGACTTAGCCGAGGCTTTTGACTCTAGGCCCCACTCAGGCATCATTGACAAACTCACCCAACTAAGTATTGACCCTTATATTGTTAGATAGGTCACTAAGTAGCTCACTGATAGAACTCATATAGTTAAAATAGGGGAATCCACCTCCAACAGCAGACCTGTAACTACTGGTGTTCCGTAGGGATCAGTCCTGGGACCTCTATTGTTTGGAATCTATTTCTCCGAAGTACAAGCAAAAAGGGCAGCCTAAACTCTTATTATATAAAATCAAATCTTGTTTGTGAAACGAAATACTCAAACAAAAAACATCAGAAAAAGAAAACAAAAAAAACAATAACTTTTCTTAACGCAATAGTTACAGTAAAACCATAACAAATCCTGTCCTTCTTTAAACAAGGCACATAAGAAAATAAATTTTGATCTAATATAGATAATAAATGGAGCGTTTCTCCCCGGGCCTCCTCTGAAAATAGGTTCTGTCCTAGTCGGACTTTCCCAGACAACAAATGTTAAATAAAAAAAATAATAATAATAATTCTAGTAATTCCTTTATTTCTTTTAACAGAAAGTCCAATGGGTCTACCTGGTTAACAAATGGGAATATATATATACACACACACACACACACACACACACACACACACACACACACACACACACACACACACACACACACACACACACACACACACACACACACACACAGATATCAACATTTGGTTGAAAAATCAAATTGTCAAAAAGAAAAAAAGAGCTAGCACAATTACTCAAAAATCAACCTACTGGCTCTTTTTTCTGCATGGGATAGCGATAGTGTATGAATCGGGGAATTTGCCCTTTCCCTACTATACTGCAATATTAGGGATGGTATATAATAACAAGGGGTGTGGCAGTGCAGTTGTTCATTTTTTTAGTAAGCAACTGATTGACCAGTTATGTTTAAGCTGTTAACAAGCTGGTTCTTGTAGTCAGGGATACACGGTTTGAGTCCTACAACCCCCATTTGCCTACTCATGACTTTCAGGAAGTCAGTTCATAGGTTCATAGGTTGGTAATAGGCTATCAGCCCTAGGGCCTATACAAGCCTAGCCATAACAATTCCCTGGCTATTTCTTCCCACACTATTTACTTCCCTGGACCCCTGTCTAGCAGGGTGACTGATGTGATCCCCAGGGTGAATTTCCTTTCTCCCATCCAATCATCAAGGTTCCTTTTGAAGAGGGCCAAAGAGGTGCTCTGCTTGACATGTATGGGCAATCTATTCCAGAGTCTAGGGAGTCTCTGGGTCAAGAACCTATTCCTCCAGCACATTTATTTTATTGTGATGACAAGGTTTAGATCCCTGGAGCATGTGGCTCTGAGGGATTGGGATTTCTTTAAGTGTAGCATGTCCAACAGCTCTGGGTTTGACATGGCCTTGTATGTTAAGCAGAGATCGCAGTTAAGCAGTTGACCAGACTGTGCTCCTACATCTCTCCTAGAAAGAGATACTGTATCCAGTGGGCTTAATATAAAAATAAATGAAAAAAGTCCCTTTGGTTTGAATGCGAGTGTCCTATGAGTCATTGAAGCAAGAGCTTTACTGAGGTCAATTAGACAGTGCTGTCTGGGTTTATTTGTCAGGTTCCAGCATAACCCAGTTATAACGCATAATAAGGCTGGACTGAAATGACCAACTTATGTTGATACGTTTTTATTTTTTAGTTCTCCTGGAAACCAACTAGCTAAACTATCGCTTCTGTGTTCTCAAGCAGGAATTCAGTGCCATTACAGTAAATGAATGGTAACTCTATTACTTGGAATCTAGTGTTCTGAAATGGCTCTGAGAAGGAGTGGTACAGATATTTTATGGAACACCCCACTTGTTCACCTTAAAAAACTCATGCATATGCTCCCCAAACTGATTTAAGTAGTACAGTTTATTTTTGGTCTCTGTACCATAATGTTTAAAAACCTTTATTGAATTATTACTTAAGACATAGGCAAACATACATTTATATAAAAGAAAACAAACCATATTAACAAGTACTTTTAAAGTTTTAAAAAGTTTTCAAAGTTTGTTGATGAATTATACCTACTGCTCTCTTTTCTTTGCAATACTTGTTATTATGGTTTCCTTTTTAACTGCAGTGGTAGTGGGGAATAAACCAAAAACAGCTCCTATACCTTCTTAGTACGACTTACATTACAACGTTATCTGTTTCCTGACCTGTTTAGACTTACCTGCCTTAATCTTTTGTCATCTGGTGGCCATAGCACTTAAAAGCGGGTATGCTATAGTAGTTTTCGGCAGTTACACTGATATCCTTTTAATTATTCAGCACAACCTTACTTTCCTGGACTCTGGACTAGTCTTTGTGCCACCCTTCTAGTTCAGAACAGAGGGGCCCTCAAGGACAGAGATTTTCACTGCAGAGTGTGGGGTTTTAATGACTTATTCTTGAATTGCTATATATATATATATATATATATATATATATATATATATATATATATATATATATATATATATATATATATATATATTAATCTGATATCCTGAATGTAATCTCCTACAGTGTTGCTCCAGGTTTCATTACATATGGCATAGCTGAAAAAGATATATTTTTTAACATAACCAAATACTGTAAATTTACAGTGTTCATGAGTCAGAGGTAGTCTTTCCTAACATATTTGTGAGATCTTTGCAAGCCCACAAATATGCTTTAATGGTTATGCTTCTCATGGATGAAGCTTGGCCTCTCGAGCTTCGACTGCTTGAGTTTCAACTCAGTGATGACCGGGCTTCCTCCCCAGGAAATCATTGCCAGTGAGTTGTGTAAGATGTGAATCCATTTTTGGGGTAATTTCCCCTTTTTCAAGTAATTGCGACCTCGGAGTTGGTATATATATGTTTGGGGGTGTGGGATTTTCTTCCCATGTCAGGGGGTACAGGGGAACTTTCCCCCTGCAAAAACACTTAAAAGTGGTTTTTTTTGGCAAGATTGTTTTGATGAATATAGTTTGCATTCACTTTCATCCGCTCATAGTGGATGCCTTTTGAATATACCTGACTCTGTGCTCTGGGATGTGCTGTTATAAATATAGAAAATTATTGAATGTCATGTTTGTTGGCAGCACCATTTAAAGTGCTTATTTCATGTTTATTAATGATATTTTTTCTTGTTTCTCAGCTTTTAATTTAGCATTCTACAATGATCTGTTCTATTAAAAAATGTTTATTCCCATTTCCTTAATTGCTTATTTATTATTCCAACAAAGATTACTGCATAAATTCATCAACACGTCTTCATTTTCTGCATGTAAACACAGTTCAGAGTGACTCCTGTGACAGCCCTGTATTACAAGTGAAATGCAAGGACATGAGTTTTCTCACAGATTCACCCTTGCATCTGAACATTCATTGTTTTGAGCTGAAGCAGTTATTACATTTGCTATCACCTTTCGGCTATCTAAGAATAAGCTTCAATGAACTTAGTAGCCTGTATTTGCAGTATATTTTGAGAGACTGCTTTTTAGGCAATTATGCATTCTTAATGTGACTGCAAGTCTTTGCTTGATATAGTGGCTAGGAACTAGAAATTCCAGTGGTCTTGATAAAAATAAAGCTCCTCTGTTTTCAATAAGAAATTCTGTCACTAGAGTAAATGAACATTAGCTGTGTTGCCTGAGATTTTATGTTTTTGAACTGACCAGAGAAAGACAGTAGGCTGATGAATTATTCCTCTTGTTCTGTTTGAGGTGCCTGCAGGTATGTTACCTAACCTTCTCTGAATAGCACAGTTTTTTCATGGGGTCACAGGTCGTTACTAGGCTAGCGGCCGAAGAGCCATTTTTAGCCTAGCCAAGCTTACCACATATTTACCAAAATATTGCTGACGTGTCAATACACAGTTATGATACTGACTTCTACACATCAAGATTTCACAGCCCCTGTGTTCATTAACGACATAGGTGCCAAACCAGGGGTAAATTGTCCTACACATCAAGATTTCACAGCCCCTGTGTTCATTAACGACATAGGTGCCAAACCAGGGGTAAATCGGCGAATAGTGGTTCAAATTACATTTGAATATGGTTAGGGATGAGCTTTGCTTTACATGACTTGAAAGCCTGTTCTAGCGAAGGGGTAATCTTTAAGACCCATATCTGTCCCCCCAACATGTCCTGATTATGTCACAGATGATGGTCCTTAAAACAGCTATTTCTGATATTATTTGTTTTATGGATATGCATCAAGTCCATCAATGTGAGATCAGAGGATGCCTTGTAGGCTAGACATAGATTGCCTTGCAGCAGTCTATAGCAGCTCATGTACAATGATAGGGCTTTGAGATGGTCTGCATAGAACTTGTTGTTATTTACTTCCTGTATTCTTTTTGTGAGAAACCTCTGTGGTTTCTCAAGCTGATTCAAGTGCCTGGTCAGGTACATGCCAAAGGGTGTGTTGTACTCAATGACTGGTCTGATGAGAGCCGAGTACAGTGGAACAATGACCTCCTTGAACCTGGATGCCACACCCTTATAAGTTGTGCAATGTAGAGTGATTTGCTCACGACAGTAGATACACAGTAGTCAAAGGTCAGGTTTCTATTAACATGCATTCCCAGATTCCTGATCACTGGGCCTACTTTTCGGGGTGCATTATCAATGTGGTAATTTCAGGGGTTGTAAGTCTTTCCAAAGGGTACTATTACTCATTTTTCTCATTGAGGAGTTTTATTCCATGGCCCTGATATCAGTTGTTGTGTGCATCAGGCCATCTTGGAGGCTATCTATATCTTTAAGGAATTTAGTGACCACATGTAGATTCCAGTCATCTGCAAACTTGGTCAACCAGAGGCCCTTGATGTTTGCCTTGACTTCAGAGAAGTGGATGCCAAAACGTACAGGCTCCATCACTGATCCCTGTGGGACTCCAATACTGACTGGCCTCTTTGTGGTGGTAGATTCCTGTATCTTAACTTCTTGTGCTTTATTAGTGAGCCAGCTGGCTAGCCATTGGGTGACATATGGGTTTATGACTAATTTTTAAGTTTATCTACAATGCTTGCATGAGTGAGGTATTGTGCAAAATGCCTTGGCTAGGTTGAGGTAGGCATCGTGCCCTGTTTTGCCCTTGTCCATAGCTTTGGTAACCTTCTTAAAAAAGTCCACTAGGTTAACTAGGCATGGCTTGCCTTTGACAAAACTGACTGAGTCCAATGTTTAAATGGAGCAGCTGTTTTTGTCAGTGCTCCATGATCTACATTGAAAACCTCCATTTGGTCTGTGCATGCGCAGTAGGTATTCTGCTGTTACAAGATTCGATATCATGAAGTTTTGCTTTTCTGAGTGTTCAGTCTTCTCATCTCAGTAATTTAAATTTTGATTATTTGAACATTTGATCTACTGAAGTAGATCTATATATATATATATAATACAATATGTATACGTGTGTGTGTGTAAATATATACTTGTACAAGCTACAGTTTTCACTGTCTGATACCTTAAACGTCTTGTAATGGAGGCCTATGGGATATATGCAAGTGAGCCCTTAAGGACAGGATTTTTCTTGCAGTTTTTACTGAATGGTTTGTGTGTGTGATCTTTTTACCCTTTGGTTTAGATGTTATTTGTGATATTTTACAGGCACGTTAGCTGTGATATTTTGCAAGCACTTTAATGTTTATGGGCATCATCCTGGTTTAACAAACCTGTGTTTGTAAAGTGTAGACAAATATTCCACTTATGCTGTGCTGATGTAGACAATAAAAAAGACGAAGCATATATGTCCACAGCTAGTGGGGTTTGGCTTTATTGGCCTGAATGTAGCCATAAAGACTTAAAAAAGAAAAGTAATGGGTATTCAGAAGCCATGTAGCTGAAAATACTTGATGTCCTTAAGGGGTCGTTTACATATATCACATGGCCCTCCACTACAGGAGGTTTATAGTATCATACAATAAAAACTTCAGCTTGGCTGTTTTTTTTTTTTGCAGTTTTTACTTAAGAGTTTGTCTGAGTGACCTTTTTGCCCTTTAAAAAAAAAAAAATATTATATATATATATATATATATATATATATATATATATATATATATATACACACACACACACACACACACACACACACACACACACACACACACATACATACAATAATACAATAATATAATTCAATATCTATAGACTGCTGTCCTTCACAGGAAAAATAATTACCAAAAATGTACAACTCTTATTTATTTCAGTGTAATAAAAGAATCAAGCTTCATAAATCTAAACTGGTAAGGGATTTTGTTTTCTTCTAAAAGACTTAATAAAACTGCTTTGATGGCACACGTGTTGAACAGATATGTAAAAAGATACCACAAATGTGTTGAATAGATACGTAAAAAGTCACAGGACATAAACCTAGAATTAACACTGTAAATGAAAACACAAAACTGCATGATATTAATATTCCCTTTTTAATGACCATTTTTAAGAACGCACTTAGAATTAACAGAAGCATTCAG
Source organism: Protopterus annectens (assembly GCF_019279795.1). Taxonomy (NCBI): domain Eukaryota; kingdom Metazoa; phylum Chordata; order Ceratodontiformes; family Protopteridae; genus Protopterus; species Protopterus annectens. Next base: position 1,679,722,663 of record NC_056729.1, read on the forward strand.
TCCTGGAAGAACACATGAACCGAATAAAATGTCACATTTATAATTATAAAATTCAAGGTGTCAGCTCTACAGCTTATCTTCTTTAACTAAAGGCCTGAATTGAGAAGGGTTGCCGTAACCTTTCCACATGCAGAAATGGGGCTACCAGAGTACTTTTGCATGAAGATGTGCAGCACGGATGTGGCCATGCTAAATGCTAATGAGGGATTCCTGGGGAGAGACGTATGCTAATTAGCCATTTTATTTTCTGCATAACTGCCTATGGTAAGGCATTTACTCAGCAGAGTGATTCAGACAATCATTCAGCTGCGTAAACTGGCATGGCCACTCCTGACTTGTGGTAATGAATGTGTCCAAAAGGCCATGTTCAGCAATAAAAAAAAAAAATAGAGGTAAGTGCTGTGGAGTTTAGCAGTTAGGTAATGTTATGGTGTGTGTGCATGTGTGTGTTGGGGGCTGCATGTGTGAGTGTATGTGTGATTGTGTGTCTGCCTGGGAGGTCACAATACTGGAGTTAGTGAGGATGTAAGTCAGGGGTGTGTGTGTGTATGTGCGTGTCTGTATTGCTGAATTGGTGAGTGTGCCCATGATTATGAAGAGATGGGGAGGGGGTTATATGTGTGTGCCTGTTTGTATGGTATGAATGAATGTGTGAATGCACGTGTGTGTGTGTGTGTGTGTGTGTGTGTGTGTGTATGTGTGTGTGGGTAGGTTGGGGTGGCTGTCACACTTCCACATACCCCTAGAATAATGAGCAAAGCCTGATACATTGGGTCAGGAAAACAGTAGCCACCAGGGAGAATACTAAAGACATAGGTCAGAGGAAACTCTAGACATCAGGGAGAATTCTTCTCTAGTGTGCCTTAAGGCAGGGGGGCACTAGGCACCAGGAATAACACTTTGTGCTTTACTGATGCTTATACAAGACATGGGTGGAGGAAACACTAGGCACCAGGAATAACACTTTATGCCTTAATGGTACTTATACAAGGGGTGTGTGTGTGTGTGTGTGTGTGTGTATGGGGGGGTGGGCACTATACTGGGGCTACTCTATACAGTGTGACTTAAAGGTATTTAATTAAAACAATTGGAACCACTAATCACCAGAGATACTTTAAATACTGTGCCAAAAACGCTGTAAAATGATTGTAACCCTATATCCTCCTACCTCCTACACAGAATATTTGTCCACTACACCATCACTAGACACTGGCGATTTAATATCGATAATACCTAAGCCTTGAAAAAAAAAAGAAAATAACAAAGGGGGAAAACAGCTTTGAACTCTGCACCTTTATCACAGGAAATATTAACATTAAGTCACTGCAATGAGAAGTTAGTGCAGCAGTGTTTTTTTAAACATATAATAAGGATCTCAGGCATGCTTAAATGTCGGCAACAGTTTGTGAGTTGAGAGTGAGAGGGACAGAGAACATAAAGCATGAAACTCTACCACATAGGGCACGAAATCTAGATATAGCCAAAACTAATGGTAGGACAAAGAAGGCTGGATTTTATTTATTCCTCTTAAAAATGTATAGTCACTAGAATAACAGCATGCATTTACTGAAGGAAATGAATTGTGAAATTCTAACATCTGGCATCATTCATGATTTAAAAGGAGATGAAAAAAGGCGGCACTGGAGACAGTATGAAAATACAGAGTCAAGTATGGGGTAAATGGCGTGTGCGTGTGTTTACTGTGCATATGTGTGTATGAGAATGAACAAGGAGATTACCTGTGCTAACACAAATCAGCTGCCAGTATTAACTTGCTTTCATATTAACATCTGCAGCTGAATCATACAGCTCCATTGGTACAGCACAGTATTTTATACATATATTTGTGTAAAACCTTTATCATTTTTTTAATCGGATTTCCTTAGCGCAAGTGCTACGTGTGTGTGTGTGTGTGTGTGTGTGTGTGTGTGTGTGTGTGTGTGTGTGTGTGTGTGTGTGTGTGTTTGTGTCTCTGGGGTCCGTGTTGCTGCTTTGCAGGAGCACATTGCTAATAAATGCTCTTTTTTGAGGTGTAAGAATGACTAAATCCATTAATAACCAAAAATGGGACTATAGTAGTATTTTATACGTGTTTAAGTGCTTACACTTCCATATTAAAATCATGAATTAATTTACAGTTTGAATACTTCTATGCACATTATCATTAGCTTTTTAACTATGGAGTTTACTGCATGGCAAAAAACAGGACCCTTCCTTGTGTGCTCTATCACAGAATATTGACACTTTTCAGATGCATAAGGCACTTGATTTTTTCTCTTGCCTCATAATTCACCTAAAACATGCTAGTATTCTGTGAAACACTGGTCGCTTTTATGTCAACTGACTATACAGCTTGTTGAATGTTTTGGGCTGTGTCATGAGTGACCAAAGGCAGAAACGATCTAAACTTTCGCCCCGACAATGAAAAGCTACCTTTATTCTGTTGTGCGAGATTATTGTACAGCAGAGTTGGGGATTTATACTTTCCTTCTGCTGCTCTACAATCTTGGAGTTGGTCTATAAAAAGTTTTATGAGTATGGGGGATGCATGGGGGTTTGTCCCCTACAAAAAAGTTGCTATTGCTATTAGTGTTATATTTTGGTGTGTGAGGTGTGTTAGTTTTTGCATACATGTAGTAAGGGAGTGTGTGTGTGTGTGTGTGTGTGTGTGTGTGTGTGTGTGTGTGTATAGTATGTGTGTGTGTATGTGTGTGTGTGTGTGTGTGTGTGTGTATAGTATGTGTGTGTGTATGTGTGTGTATATAGTATGTGTGTGTGTGTGTGTGTGTGTGTGTGTGTGTGTGTGTGTGTCTGTGTATGTATGTGCGCGCTCGCATTTGAGTGTGTGTGTGTGTGTGTGTGTGTGTGTCTGGTGGGAGGATCAGTGTAGGATGGCTTGTGTTTGAATGAATAACAAATGAATGTGCAGTGCATGGAGCATCTGTGATAGTAGTGAGCAGCAGCTTGTGCGTACATTTTCTTCAATTGCGTGTGCTGTGATTATTACTTAATCCGATAACTCAAAGTACATGTGATACAGCACATCTTGTCACGCCTTTAGTTTTCATTTCAACAGAACCGCCACCCGCATTATCATTATCATCTCTTGTGGATTTATTTCAAAAAATTATAAATATTCTGATATTTTATATTACGCTGGGGTCATCTTAAGGCTGTGTCCACTCTTGTTAATTGAAGTAGACTCATTTCTGAAGGTATATGAACCAGAGACTGTCATGTGCTGACACCTGGAATAAGCAGGGCTAGCAAATGAGTGTTTGTGTGTACTAAACAATACAAAATATTTTAATTCTAACGTCTTTATACCACTGGAGGTAAGCTAACTAGTGATACTGAAACAGCCTAACCCTTTTTCCTGGATAATGTCTCTGTATCTTTTTCTATTCACTGCTCGCGTCTGTTATTTCCCTATCTGAAATATATAGTTACATGAAATGCACTGACCAAGATAATCTCTGCGTCACAGAACTGCTGCCGTCTATCACTTCATCTCAGGTGTTTCAGGGAGTATTGGCAATGCACAGACTGAGCAGTTATTGTGACCAACGCTGCCTCCATAGCTTTTGGGCACTGTGGGTTTGGTGTGGGGCAGAATTTGTGTGTCAAATTACATTTTCTTCATTACAATAAATACAACATGGCTATAAGACATTATCTGATTGGAGGTGGAGTTGAGAGGATGACAGGCAGGAATACAGGTACAATAAATTCTTTTCTTTTCTTTTTATTTGTTTTTCTTATTTTCCATTTTTATACAAATATTTCAAGTAAGAAGCTCTGTGGTCCTGCAAGGGAGAGAGAGATGCACACTGCCTCCCTAAAACACATAATACGCACAAACACACACACACACACACACACACACACACACACACACACACACACACACACACACACACTAGCTGGGGAGGGGCAAGGGAGGGGAGGGGCAAGGGATGACAAACAGGAATACTGCTTATTTGCTTACATATTTGTTTTTTTACAATTATGCACTCATTTATTTTGAATTATTCTCATAAGCAACATGGCACACAGTGCTGGGTACCTACTGAATTCATGCTCAGTGCTCATTCTTTACATGGTTAACTGCACAAATTGGTTAATGGATGTGCCTCACAACTAGAGGTTCTTGGATTTGCTCCTGATCTGTAGTCATTACCCCTTGTTTCTTTCATTTCCTGCAAGTTTTGCATATGCCCTTTGTTTCTTCCAAAAGAACTGCTCTTTGAGTAGCGACTATAAATTCTGGAGGCATATAGTGTTTTCCTTTGCCCTTGTAGTCTGGGTCTGGGTCATGGATGAAAAGGGTTTATAACGACCATTTCATTAACATAGTTAACAGATGATTAACATTGATGGGACTATTATGCATGTTAGAGTTGCAGTACAAAGAGATTCTGTCTTACTATCTTATTGTCAAAAATGTTTGTACTGAAGCACAAAAGGATACACGATTCCACATATGATTTGAAATTAGACATGTTATGTGTACAATTCATAAGTCATATTCCTGTGGATGTATTTTTATCATAAATTAGGTCATCGAATATAGTCATCACTGGAAATCTTTCACCTAGTCCCTCCCAGAATTCTATTTCTTTGACCTTATAGATATAGATCATACCTCAGTTGTTTCACTCCTTTTTGGTAAACGCTGGAAGTTTGGGAGCTTACTGTGTGCTGTTCATTCTTCTAGAGTGACAGCTAAGTTATCACCTCCTCCCTTCCTTTCTCTCTCTTGCTTTCTCTTGTTATTCCTTTGCGTTATTATATATATATATATATATATATATATATATATATATATATATACACATACACACACGTATAAAATTATTTATTTATTCACATTTGTTGACCAGGAAAGTCCACTGGGTCAGAGACCCATTTTCAGTGGAGGCCCGGGGAGAAAAGCTCCAGGAACATACAAAATATTGACATCATTATCCCAAATAATATAGTACAAAGGCGATAATATTCAATTTTGATACAGACTGAGCATTACAACTTTATGCAGACAAACAATACAACAAGTGATAAAACTGATCATAATAAACATAAAAAAAATTATACAATAAATCTCAAAAGTATAAAGTTCAAAGGAGGGAAAAATGGTTTAATCTGACAGTAGGCAAATTAAAGTGTCACTGGTAGGAAAAGTTAGTAGGGGAAATAATCTTTGAGTCTTTTGAAACTGCTATTGCAAGGGCTAGTAAAAAAGGCTCTAGGTAGAAGCAAGGTGTAAGTTACTAAGTATAAAAAGTGTATAGGAACTTTATTCAAGGAAGCTTAGTGATACGCATGTGTGGGCAGGTATAATGATTAAGGCAGTCATTTCTAAGTGCAGATTTATAAGGCTTTATAGTGTCCAATTGAATGATTGAAGAAGGCAGTGCATTCCATAGTTTGGCAACAGAGTATGAATAAAGGCACAGTCTAGCTCATTTGTTGGGTTTGGTTATGTTTATTAGCTGTTTATTACTATAGCGGAGATTTCTGGGAGGGGTGTATGGTTCTAGAGTTGTCTGAAGAGAAGGACACATCAAGATTATTGATCAGTTTGTGGGCAAGAGTTAGATGGGTGTATGTTAGGTAATGGGGAATTCAAACCAGTTCAGTTATTTTATGGCAAGGCAATGGTGGGTGTGATTAGGCTGTCTACTGGCAAATATCGCTATTTTATAGTAGCAAGACTGTAATTTGTTCAGGGATGAAGTGCGAAGGATGGTGAAGATGGGGCATCCACAGAGAAGGGAAGGAAGTAGCACACTGTTTGCCAATTTTATCCTGCTAGGCTTGGCCATGTACAGTTTATGTCTATAGAGTTTGCCAAGTTTAAAGTGTTTTTTGTTATTGTGTTAAGAATATGGTTCTCAAAGAAGAGTTTCTTATCAATTTTTTTGTCTAGTAGTTTTGCTGTTTTTACTACTTCAGTTTCAGTATTGTTTAGTGTAAAGATCTTAAAGTCTTGAGTTGGTGTTTTTGCCGGGAAAAGTAAGAGTTTAGATTTTTTTGGGATTAAGGAAAAGTTGTGCATTGTTTAGCCAATATTTATTAGCTGTAAAGGAGTTTTGAGTTATCTTTAGTAGGTCAGAGAAATTATTGGAAGAGGATATAATAGTGGAATCATCAGCATACTGGATGATATATACATGCGCATGAAGGAATAATAATATATAGTTATATAGACTAGCTGACAGTTGGAGAAGCACATACAAAAGCTCAGAGTTGTGAACTGCTTCCTGTGCCAGTGGTACAGGGTTTGAGCTCATCCTCCTCCATTTGCCTAGTGTGTATCTCTGAGCAAATCACCTAACCAGACGGTGTTTCTGGATCACCCCTGAAAATGGATGATTTGTCCAGTAGCCTGCCTAGCGAACAAATAGGTTAAAAAAAAAATGTTTTATATATATATATATATATATATATATATATATATATATATATATATATATGTAGGTCTACCTGATAAGACCGACAAGCCAAAACAACAATGAGGTGACCAACACCAGAAGACCGACAAAGTAAATACCTGACAAATTAAAATCCCGACACCAAAAACACCATGTGAAATGTGTGCTGGCATTTGAGTGCAACTGTGTAAGTGTACAATAGTGACGGACTTTAGGGTTAGGGTGCGGGTAAGGTAAGTGTGCGATAGCGACAGAATTTAGAGTTAGGGTGCAGGTAAGGTAAGTGTGTAATAGCGACTGACTTTAGGGTTAGGGTGCGGGTAAAGTAAGTGTGCGATAGTGACAGACTTTAGGGTTAAGGTGCGGGTAAGGTAAGTGTGCAATAGTGACGGACTTTAAGGTTAGGGTGCGGGTAAGGTAAGTGTGCGATAGTGATGGACTTTAGGGTTAGGGTGCGGGTAAGGTAAGTGTGCGATACTGAAGGACTTTAGGGTTAGGGTGCGGGTAAGCTAAATGTGCAATAGTAACGGACCTTAGGGTTAGGGTTTGGGTTAAGGTTAGTGCATAGATAGTTGTGTATGTAAGGTTTAGTGTAGGTTTATAAGGTTTTTAGTGTGCTTGTGTTGTGTGTGTGTTTTTTGGAACAGCGATTATTTTTTGTTTTGTTAACTGTTGGGATTGTGCTTTGTTGGGCATGTCAAGTTTTGTGTCTTTGCACTGTCGGTCTTGTGGTGTCGGTGATCTTGTTGTCGGCCTTTTGAGCTTTTGGTCTTATCAGGTAGACCCATATATATATATATATATATATATATATATATATATATATATATATATATATATATATAAAATACTTATGTTTGTAGTAAAGTGACAGATATAAAATCATGACGAAAAACACACAGATAGCTTGGTAGAACAAGGGCAAGTAAAGACAAATATATAATACTATTTTCCTAGCTGTCCATTTTATAAAACTAGATATTTAGTTATTCTGATTTCAGTCTGTACACAGCTGGACATGTGGTGCACATTAACCCAATCACAACTGTACAGAGTGTGGAATTAACTCCTCATCACTGTTCGCAGTGTATTTTCTTTCTGAATACAATGCATACCTATTTTATATCTTTCGTTAGTCAGTATGTGTTCTTTAGCTCTGATGCTTGGAGTCCAAGGCTAAGAATCATATACAGGACACTGACACTGTGGTGTTTATTCTACAAGAGTGAAAGAGTAAAAACTGGCTAAGTTTTTGTTGTCATTCTAGGGGAATGCAATATTTGTCAGCATGGGAAGATATAGTTAACAAATCACATTGCTTTGCCAAGGATGGCCTGCACCGCTCCGCTGTAGGCTTTCAAATATTGGCTAAAACATTGTGCTTACCCCATAGAGCCTTTTTAGGCAATGCCAAATTGACAAACCTTCGACATAACAAAATCTACCCAAGGAAATTTAAAGAAGTTACAGCTCAATGCCAGGAATCTAAACAAGGAGCTTCACTCCCTCCAAGCTCTCATCACCCTGGAGAATGCAGACATCTGTGCATTTAGTGAGACATGGTTTAAAGCCATAGAGAGTATCCCAGCAGTACAAATATTCAGTGCTTTACACACATTTATACCAGCAACTGCACAAAGAAGTACTCAATCTACATCAGTAACAAGCATACCTGTAGGTTGGTTAAACTGAATGATACACTGGAGTTTGTCTACATCCAAAATACCATAGACAAAGCCTCATACTGTATCCTAGCAAGTTACAGCTCACTCTCTATGTCCTATGAAACCCACAGCTCACTCTCTATGTCCTATGAAACCCATAGCTCATACTTAGACATACTGGAGACACTCACCATTTAGTCAAATACCATTATCATGGGAAGCTATAATTATCCCTCTATAAACCGGGAATCCTTCATGACCCTGAATTTACAGGTGCAGAAATTCCTACACTTTGTAAACACAAACACCCTGGATCATGAGTGCATGGATCATGCTATCCCAAACAGAACCAAGATGCTATCCTCAAAAAAAAGGAAGCCAATCTGGTGGTCCCCTGCCATAAACAAACTGTACAACAGAAGCAAGAAACTGATGCAAAAGAGAGTAAAATCCCATGAGTGGAGGAGCTCCCTGGTCACCCTCAGTAAGAAGCTGCGATCCATGATAAAATCCTCCAAAGCTAGTTACAAAAACAAAATCGCCACTGATTCTAAAGACAACCACAAAGCATTCTATAGCTATGTCAAGAATCTCAATGGCAACACTCAGATCTGCTCTGAGTTACAGCACAATGGCAGTAAATATACAGACCCAACTGATATTGCCAACATCCTGGCAGATAGGTTCAGTGCTAACTTTACCCCCTCTCACCCCCTAAAGAGCCCATCTCTATACAGGAAGAATGCAAAGTTCCTGTAATCATGGCTGCACAGGTAAAAACCACACTCTCCAAAGCAAAGAGCACAGCATCCATGGGACCAGACAACATCCCAGGCTGCGTTCTACATGAACTACAGAATGAACTGGCACCCCACCTAAATACCATGTTCAATCATAGCCTCACCTCAGGCTTTGTGCCTGCTGAATGGCATACAGTGATGGTTATCCCACTTCACAAGGGGGGAGCCACCACGGACCCCGGGAACTACCGCCCCATTAGCCTGACAAGCCTGGTCTGCAAGGCCATGGAACGTATCATCATGGAACTTATAAACAAAGACACTGGTAATCTTCAAACTCTGGACCCCACCCAGTTTGGGTTTGTAAAAGGCAGATCATGTCTCCTAAACCTGATAGACTTCTTTGAAGCAGTCACCAAAGCCGTAGACAAGGGTAAGGTGGTTCACACAGCCTATCTAGATCTTGCCAAGGCTTTCAACACCATCCACCACTCTGGAATTATAGATAAACTCACTAAACTAGGTATAAATCCCTATGTCACAAGATGGGTTGCCAACTGGCTCACTGACAGAACCCACACTGTGAAAGTAGCAGACTCCAAATCCGACTTCAGTCCATTGACAAGTGGAGTACCACAGGGTTCAGTCCTGGGTCCTCTCCTGTTTGGTATCTACTTCTCTGAAGTACAGGCTAACACAGAAGGTCTTTGGCTAACAAAGTTCACAGATGACTGCAAACTAGGAGCCATAATCAAAACTCCTAATGATGTGGACATCATACAAAAGGGCCTCACTGAGACAGATGCCTGGTGTCAAAGCCATGGCCTCAAGCTCAATGCCAAAAAGTGCATTGACATCCCCATTGGTAAAAACTCTGTACCCATGAACTACAAAATAGGCGGTAGTATACTTAGCACCAAAAGTGGCACACAGGTGGACAGTAGTCTCTCCTTTTATAATCACATTGCCACAGTAGTCAGGAAATCTTTCTACATGGCACACCTCATCACAAAAGGTTTCTCATCCAGAAAAAAAGAGGTCATTGTTCCCCTCTACTCATCACTCATTAGATCCATTATAGAGTACAACGCCCCTTTTGGTATGTACCTCACAAGACATCTACAAGAACTGGAAAGGCCACAGAAATACCTCACAAATAGGATTACCGGCCTTAAACAGATGCCCTACGCAAACAGTCTCAAAAAACTCCAGCTTTACTCCATCGCATATCACCTACTCAGAGGTGATCTCTGCCTAACATACAAAGCTATGTCAAACCCAGAGCTGTTGGACATGCTCCACTTAAAGAAATCCCAATCCCTCCGAGCTACACGCTCTAGGGACCTAAACCTTGTCACCACAATAAACAGAACATGCCGGAGGGATAGATTCCTGTCCCAGAGACTTTTCATACTCTGGAATAAACTACCTATCTATATCAAACAAAGCTCCTCATTAGCACTCTTCAAGAAAAGTCTTGATGATTGGATGGGAAATAGGAAATTCACCCCGGGGATCACCTCTGTGGCTCTGCTCGTCAGTGGCACAGGAAAATAATTACAGTGGCACAGGAAAATAATTTTCTTGGGTGGCAAAAGCTAGGGTACCTTTTTGGCTGGGCTTGTATAGGCCCCAGGGCCGATAGCCTATTACCTACTTATGAATCAGTTAGTGCATCCGACTACTAGAGGTACAAACATATTGGACCTGCTATTCACAAATATGAGAGAATGCTGCATCCCCTCAGTGTTGTGTCCTCTCTGGTAAGGTCATACCACAAAGTGGTCTGCTTTGAAATAAGAATCAGTTCTGTATCCTCAGCAAGCCCTGAAACAGTTAGAAACTATTTAAAGACAAACTATCTTTTATTAAGTGATAACCTGTCAAAATGTCAAGCCCCACCAAACCCAGACAACACAGCAGCCTATGCAGAATTATTCACAGAAGCTGTATACAGCCATGTCAATGACTGCATAGAGACAGCTGTGCCTACCAGACATAAGCCCAAAACCAACTCAAAAAACAGATCACTTTAGTGAAATCCAATGTTAAACAGGTTGTACAAGAAAAGAAAAAAGTAATACCTAAAATTAGGAAATGTAACATAAAAAAGATAAAAACTCTGTCATCAAACTGAAATGACAACTAAGAGGACTAAAAGTCCAACAAAGCAAATTTTGAGGTAAAGACAGTGTCCCAGGCCAGGCAACCATAAGGCCTTCTTTAGCTATGCTCAAATCCTCAAAGGCAGCACACAACAGTTTGTTGAACTGTTGGTAAATGGAACCATGTTCACGGAACCGGGATATATAGCAGATCTTCTGGTTGACAAATTCAGTTTCAGCTTTACTCCCCTCTCACCCTCAGTCATGCACCCCAAGAAATATCAAGTAACATAACCCCCCCAACTATCATTAGGGCACACATCTTAGACACATTCTCTAAGGGCAAGAATACAGTTTCAATCGGCCCCAGTAATATTGCAGGATGCTTCCTAAATAGTCTAAAATATGACTTATCAGGGCCACTGGAGTCACTATTCAGCCATAGCCTCTGCACAGGGTTCTTGCCACATGAATGGAAGACGACTGTAGTCATCCTTCTGCACAAGTGTGGACCATCAACCTATCTTGTGAACTACAGATCTATTGGTCTGACTAGTCTCATATGCAAAGCTATGGAAAGAATTATCATGGAAATTATTAACAAGGACAGAGGAAACCTCCAGACAATAGATCCATCCCAGTTTGTTTTTGTCAAAGGCAGGTCATGCCTACTAAACCTGCTGGACTTCTTTGACAAGATCAACAAGGCAATGGATAAGAATAAAATGGTGCATACTTCCTACCTTGACCTAGCTTGGCATTTGATACAGTACCCCACTAGGGATTGTAAACAAGCTCACAGAATTAGGCGTAAACCCCTATGTTACTCTCTGGATAGCTAGCTGTCTCACAGACAGGACCCAGGAAGTTAGGACTGGAGAGACCACCTCCACAAAGAGGTCGGTCATGAGTGGAGTCTCCAAGGGCTCTGTACTGGGTCCTCTCCTCTTTGGCATCTGTTCTCAGAAGTCAAGGCTAATGTCAAAGTCCTCTGGCTTTCCAAGTTTGCAGATGATTGCAAACTAGGAGCAATCATAGAAACTCCCCAAGACATTAACATTTTACAGGAAGGTCTAATACAGACAAATGACTGATGAAAAAGCCATGGCTTAAAACTCAGTGCCAAGAAATGCTTAATAGTACCTTTTGGGAAGTCACACACTCAAAGTAACTACCTAAAACATCCCTAAAAGTAGACACAGGGAGTTGAGACATCTGCAGATAGTAACCTGGCTTTTGACCAATGTATCTAAGGTAGTAAAAGAATCATTCCATGTCATGCAACTTATAAGTAAGAGCATGGCATCTAGGTCCTGGGAAGTCAGTGGGCCGTACTCAGCACTCATCAAACCCATCATTGAATATAATGCCTGCTTCAGTATGCACCTGACCTGGCACATGCAACAACTGGAACATCTACAGAGGTTCCTCAAAAAAAAAAGAATACAGGGCATAAACACAATGCCATATGCAGCTTGCCTCAAAGCCCTAACGCTATACTCTGTTTCATACAGGCTGCTGAGAGGTGATTTCTGCTGGCATTCAAGGCATCCCTGGATCCCACTCTGATGGACATTTTGCATATCTGCAAAGTGAACAGCATACTATATCTAATGATTTTAGCTTTACTTGCAACTTAAATAGGACATGTTGGAGGGACAGGTATGTATCTCACAAAAAAAAAAATCTCTGGAACAGGCTTCCCTTCCATGTGAAGCAGAGCCTTTCCCTAACCTTATTTAAGTGCATCCTGGACTAGTGGATGAAAAATTGGAAATTAATTCCTGGTCTGGCACTTGTGTCTCTGATAAACACAGGCAGCCATTAAAGCATGCCATAACTAACAAACACCCCTTAAAATAACCTTTAAGGCACAATAACTCATGGGATACAATTAGGTTGCACAGCGAGGCTTATAAAGTCCCAGTGGTCATTAGCCTAGTATACATCTGTGAACCCATGCTGAGGTTTGGAATAGTTTCAAAGATCTTGTTTTATATTTCCTATTTAGCGTTATTTGTCACAATCTGTATTCCACTGCAGGATTATATATATATATATATATATATATATATGTATATATATATATATGGGTCTACTTCTGATTGTTTAAAACTCACTTTCTCGACAACCAGAAGATTGAACCCATTTAAGCAAAAGTGCACTAAATCGAAAGTGCACTTTCACAAAAGCCCGTTCTCCGAAGTGCATTACAGTGGAGATAAGGAAATATTTCCTTTTCCCCACTGTAGTGTGATCTCAGAGTTAGTATATGTAAGTAGGGGGGTGCAGGTGGGCTTTCCCCCCTGCAAAATACTGTTTAAAGCAGTTTTGTTTTTTCTGGTTCAGAGAGCCGGTTTTGCGAAAGTGCACTTTCGATCTAGTGCATTTTTGCTTTAATGGGTTTCCATGTTGCTTGATCGAGATTGTAAAATTTCAATTAAGCAACATA